>NW_005843149.1:248753-257628 GCF_000455745.1 Alligator sinensis | reverse complement strand
AAAGCACCACGGCAGCAGCAGCCACTCCCTCGTGCGGCACAACAAGCACCACCGCTGGCATGGGTGACACGGCGGTGGCCAAGCCCACCTTGTCCTCCTCCACACTGAGGGGCACCACAAGGGCCACTCCACCTCCCCAGGCAGGAAGGAGCAGGAAGCCAAATTACACTGCAGCTGGCCCAAAGCTACCAAGCTGTTGGCCAGGTCCCTTCTCTCCCTGCTGGCAGCCCAGTCCAGCTTTGTGGACCCCTGCCAACCCATGCCCTGCACTCCTGCCAGCCTACTCTGGGCTCCACCAGTGCTGGCTGGGCAAGACACCGGCACAGACCCTCCACTCGGCTCACCTCCACTCTCTGCCGCCACTTTCCTGCATACCCACTGGCTGTTCTGCATCCCGTGGCTCCCACACCCACAATACCATACCCACACATACATCCACACATCCCTACAAACCCCCATTCCCACCCACCCACAGCTTCCCACAAACCTCACACCCACCCCACACCTCCCTCCCCCCCTGCACACCCCACACAATGTACAAGTAAGACCGCATTTTGCAGCTATTATGCAAATCACTTCTACATATACAGCACAAATGCACACAAATCAGAACTTTTTTTTAATTAAATTAAAATATATTATTATGGGTGCTTGATTTTTAGTATACAATTTGTTTTTGGTTTTTCCCCTAAGATGGCAAACCCTTTTCCCCAAAGGAACACTGCCAGGGGCAAGGGGAGGGACTTCCGGTGGCAAAGGTCAGAGGTTAGGGGGGGAACTTCTGGCTCCAAGATGGCAACCAGGGGACAGGGCACCTGTCAAGGGGCAGGGCTACCCACGCAGCCCGCAGCAGCTTGCTAAAACTCAGTAAGCGCCCTTCTGCCCGAAATAATTGCCTGCCTCTGTAATGGACACTAGCAACAGCAAACTCCAAGTTCACGTTCTTCAGTCCAGGAAGAAAAGTTTAGTTAGAGGCTGTGCCCTAAAATGGGACATTCAGTGACAGCAATACATTCCCACTGGGTATGGACAACTATACATTAGCAGTGGCTTCAAAAAGGGAGGGGATGAAAGCTGCTGCCTAAGGGTGCATCCCCACGAGCAGGAACATTTGTTCCCCAAGGACAAACAGCAGTGGCACATATTTGTGCCACTGCTAGTTGTCCCCAGGGAACACCCCTTCTAGCATGTGGCAAAGCTTTCCCAAGTGGGGTAGGAGAGACTGGAGCCAGCACATAGGCTGGCCCCAGCAGCCTTAATTGGGGTCCTGGGGGCCTCCCAGGTCTCCAGCAGTGACAATCCAGGCAGACGGAGCCTGGCTGGTCAGGCTCTGGTTTTGGGCAGCACACACTGCAGCCACATGCACTGCTCCACTTTTTTCTGGCACAGGCTTTTTTGACACCAGGATTTCCCGGTATCAAAAAAAACCTGCTGAGCTGCAAATCTGCAGTGTGGTTAACGCCTGCATGTGAAATGCATGTGGTCTGCAGCACAAGCCACACATGAACACTCAACTGGATGCACGCTACAAGGCTGTGCTATAAACTTAAATCTATATCAGTATAGGCTCATGCAGATGCATCTCCGTCTAGGAATTTCTTCTTCCTTGACTAAATAACTTGGATTGTTTAGGGTCCACAACAGGGCTTCTCTTCTGTTGACTCAACCTAAGACTAGTGTAATTAACTGGCTACTAAATTCTAGAGCCCTTACACAGTCCTACTTACTATATCGGTTCTATCATAACAGCAAAGTGCTGAATTAGCTTTCATTTCTTCTCTTTTTCTATAATGGGATTATGCAGGTGCCTGGATTTAAAATTTGCATTTACAATTATATATGTTGTAACTACTGTGTCTGTTAAATGAAGTTTAATTCTTCTAAAAACCTCAGAATCCTTCCAAGGTCATATAGATGGGAGTCCCAGAAAGATCAAGTTACTCACCCAAGCTGACACAATGGTGTCAACAGTACAATCAAAAGGGACAGAAGAAACATACCATTACAATTCATTGCCCTATATTCTACTGATAAATTATTTTAAATTTGAGCAGTACAGCCATGTCCAGATGAGTGCGGACATTTCACATGTGCTTGTATCACATGTGCTCTGGTGCACAGTAGGTTATCCCGGGTGGGGTAAGGGAAGGCTGGGGCGAGCAACTGTGCTGGCCCCAGCTGCCTTACCTGGGGTCCTTGGGGAGCTGCAGCAGTGGTGCTCCTGCAGCTGGGAACCTGGTCAGCAGCTGAAGCATGGCTCCAGCCAGCAATTCTCTGGTTTTGGGTGGTATACATTGCTGCCACATGCACCACCCACTTTTTTTTAAGCGTGGGTATTTTTTTACCCCAGGATCCCATCAAAACCACCCCCTGCACTGCAAGGTAGCAGCGCAGCTTGCATGCGCGGTGTGTGGCATTGCAGATGGGTCTAGGGTACCACATACCACACATCTGTGCTCATCTGGACGTGGCCTAAGAGAGAAAGTAATAACAGAACAGCAGTGAACCAAAACCACCCTTCCAGATAAGGACAGAAATAAAAGAAAAACACCGCTTCAATTTGGGTTTTCTCCCTATCCTCCAAAACAGGGGTTTTCAACCTTTTTAAACTAGTGTACCCTTTTTGGTGGTGGCAGCTGCACGTGCGGCTTCATTAGCTGCTGATGGACAGCGTGCAATTGCAGCCGGCCATGTGCAAGCCCCTGCCCCCCACAATGTCTAGCCAGCTGGGTGGTGCCTGTGCGGCCCAGAGAGGTACCGATGCCCTTGCCCCACCCCGGCCCTTCTCCTGGAAAGGGACAGCACAGGGTGGCGGGTGGCTGCAGCTGTTGCCATGTGCAAACCCCCCGCCCCGCCCCATGTCTGTCTGCAGAGAGGCACCTCCTCGCCCTCAGCTATTGGCCAAAGGAGGCAGCCCAGAAGCCAATCAGGAGAGCGAGCTAGAGTGGAGGGCAGGGAGGTGCCACGGTGCGCTGAGTGAGACTGGTGCCCCTCCCCTGGATAAGAGCCTTGCATACCCCCTGTGACCTTTCCAAGTACCCCTAGGGATACATGTACCCCTGATTGACAACCCCTGCCCCAAAAGATGTTTTCACATCTTTATATTACTGAAAATAAACCTAAAAACATTTGTGTACCTCTTTTCTTAAATCAGTAATATCAAACTCACTCAGTGCCCTGGAGCTGGATTCAGACGATGGGGGTCGCTGTGGGCTGGGTACAGATGCCACCATCATTAACCCCTACCACCGACATGCATCCTGAATTCATGAGGGGGCAGCAACTAGAATTAATTATGCAGGTCATCTCAAGCAAGTGATATCACCAATACATATATGGTACATGGAGACTGTGACCAAAATATAGGAGAAAGAAAAAAAACAAACTGCAACAAGAAAACAAATTTCTTTCTTCCCAACACTCATTGCTAAGCATAGAGCACAACACAAAGCCTGTTTTTTGTTAAAAGTTTTAATGTAACTCCCAAATACATTTGATATGACAATCTTACAGAAATCTTTCAAAACACATGGGCATTATCTGGTTTTACTTGTCACTAGTTTACTAAGGCTTAAAGCAGAAAGTGTAATAAAATTCAGCTCTGGCTTAACTACATCTTGCTGGACAGGGCTTGAAATTAACTTCTGGCCAATTAATTAATTGTTTATAGACCATCATGTTTTGGATAAATATGAAATATTTTCTTCTTTACTATAAACATATATGCAAGGCTTCCAGCTGGAATCAAATTTGACCAGTAAATAGCTACCAGATTAAGAATTACTTCTGTGGGTAATTGGGTAACACCACTACACCCCAAGAAACAAGCATGTCTACTCCATTCTTCTCAATCTTGATGCCTTGTCAATTTCACATGAAGGTGAAGCACCAGGAAGTGGTACTGTACACACACACATACACACACACACACACGCACGCACGCACACACACACACACACGTCTGAAAGGAATGGAGCCTGCAACTAGAACACACCTGGTTTTCCACAATTAGGTCCTGCTGACAAAGACCCTTTATCAACTTTTTAATAACCTTTAGACTGAAAATGAGAAGCTTTACATCAAAAGTTTGTTTGAAAAGAGTTGTTTAAATTCCTCTGAATATCAATGTAAAAAGGTCCGAAATATGCAGATTACTTGATGCACAACCAAAAGGTTCCAAAATTCACGGTGCAGAAAAAACACTTGTGGGTGAGTAGAAATCTGCCAAATTTCTGTTACTGAGCAGCATGAAAAACTGCACCTCAACTGGATTGTGCATGGCAAAAAGCACAACTCCCTCCATAGAGAAAAAACAAATTCAGAGACTGCATGAGCAGACAGTCCAGAGGGGTCACAAATGCAATGGCACAGCTAATCATGAGCCCTTTCCACTCCCAAAACAAGTAACTGAAGGGGTCCTTTTATGAGCAGTCAGGAAAATAAGCAATTAATCTCTAGCAACAGTTGGACAACAGAAAAAATACAAAGAGAAGCTAAATGGGTTCTGGACTCCTAACTGTATACGTATCTTTTTTTCATTTATATAAAAGCAAGAAGGGATCCTGTGCAATTTGAACAGTATTCAACTTGCTTGTGTGCTACAACTCAGGTTTTAATTTTCAACATTGGCAGCATTAAAAAGTTTTCTTCCTCATGTTTCACTTTTAGATGCATTTTCGTTCTTCCAAACTTGAAACAAAGTTTGTACAAAAGTGGTAAGCAAACCAAAAGATCACCATCAAGGGATTCATTTATAAAGAAAAAATAAAAGGGGATACACACAGGAAAGTGGCTACAAAACTACTCTTCACTGGCTATGCAAGTCCAATTTTTCTGGGTAATTTTGAGAATATCAATTCAGTTAATAAAAATTTCTTGGGAGTTTTACAGAAGAGGCCCAAAAGGTCAAATAGTGGCCAAAACAAAATGAGTTGTGTTTAAAATAGGAACCCTTCAGAATTACTGACAGCGCCATTTTCTTGCCTTTATTTGGCTGAGTGGGATGGGTCTTTCAGCCCAAACTAATAAAAACTGGCAATATAGTTCATCTTTCATGCTGCATAACTTAAAAGGAAAAAAAGTGGGAAAAAAGATGGGTTAGAAAATGATTTACGAATTTAGGCCCCCAATTCAGCAGAACACTTAAGAATGGACCTAACTTTAGTCCCGTTGAAGCCAATATAACTATTCAGGTTTACTCATAAGCTTTAAGTTAGGCAAGTGCTTAAGCAGCTTGTTGAATCAAGCCAATACTCAAGAATGCTTTGTGTGTGTATATCGGTCTATTTTAATGGTTGACCCAACTTACCAAATGAGCCCACTTTATTATTTCAAAGGCAAACAGCTATTTCCTAGTCAGCTGTTCTGAAGGTATGACTGGTATACTGCCTAAGCTTTATTGTAGCTACAAGAACATAAATTTACTAAGAAAATTTGTATGCAACATCTATTATATATAGTGGCTTAGCTCTCCCTTAAATAGTAACAGAAAAGAACAGTACAAAACAATAGTTTCACTTTCTCAACACACAAGAGCATCTTATTGAAAAACTAAAATAAAAAGTATCACCACAATATAAATCCCCAAATAATATTGGAACTTGAAGGGAAGAAGAAAGGAGTTATTAGCAAAATGTCCAGTGGACTTTAAAAAGTCTCTTAACTCAATAAAAGGGTTTCCTGTTGAGCCACAACATTTGTTTTACCTCTGCATATGGACCCACCAGACAAGGGACAACAGGGTCCACAAACTACATGGGGATTTAAAGTAAAAAATAAAATAAAATAAAAAATAAAAATGCAAGCTGCCCCATTTGCTATCCAAGAGAATAAACCCAAAAGGGCGGTCACTGAGCACAAGAACAGAGGAGAGCACAGCTTCTTTGCAGGTGGCAGGAACTGAAAAAGAGGAGAGGGTGGCAGAGGTTATGAAAGAAGTATTCAAGTTGGAACCGTGCTGAAAAGTTCCGTCTTAGAGGCCTGCAAGACATGAACTACTGAAGAAACAGTCCAAAGTTCCCAATGAAAAAGCTGTGACAAGCTGTAATGTGCCATTTCAATTACAAGGAAGAGGGGAAATGTTATTTTTCTGCTCATCAATATGATGAGCTTTCATATCCCAAACCACATTCAGGCAGTTTCCAAGTCTGCTTTTGTTTGTGGACTCTACTGATCCGGACCTAAAAACCAAACCAACTGAACAGGGATGCACGGTTCCTAAGTCCTGGCGGTTTCAACGCTGCCTGTAACAATAGCTGGCTTGGGTTATCCAGAAAGGTGCCTGCAAGAATATGTTCACAGCAGCCTTGCAAGCAGACAAGCTCACAGCTATGTGCTGCCAACATTCTGCCCATCTCCTTCATCATTAGGACCTGAAACAAAGAATGAATCTTGGTTACAAAAGTATCTATTTCATCTCTAAAACTAGTAGTCACCATTTGCAGATGTAGAACTAGAGAAAGAAAATTGGAAGCTGCAGGTCTGCCTCTTATCTACATGCCAGAGGGCCCCACCTCAGAAGCATACAGATGAGTTCCAGTCTTAGAAGTTCACTATGACAGATAAGAATTCCTAGATCAAGGTCTAGGAAATGGCACTGCCCTGTCCTCCCAGCTGCAGCACAAGAGACTTCCTTTATCTGTTGCCTTACCAGTCTCAAAGCGGAGCTGCCATTTAAAATCCAGCCATTGCTAGTCATTATCTGCCCCTTGCTATTTACTGCTGTAAAGCGGGATGCAGAATTGGCAGTAGTAAAAGTAGCCATGGGAAGCCAGGATTGTTCTATTCAAAATCTTGATGACCTTTTCTTGGCAGCACACCCTTGCTCCTCACCAGCCTCCAGTTCTCTTACATTCCCCCCTACACAATAGAGACTGCTCCGAGTCCCTTTTCTCCATATTCTCCTATACCCCGACTCGTCTTTACATGGCCACTGAGCTGCCAACATTTTTCCTGCAGTCAAGTTTGGTGTTCAGCCAGTTGGAAACCATGGAAAGTGGGAAGTATTTTAGTAAGGTCAAAACTGAGAGGTTGGAAACAGAAATAATACCTCATGAAGCCTTTAAAACTCAACAGCAAGTATCAAAAATAGAAAAAAAGGCAGGGATTAATAATTCTGTAACCAGGACAGAATCCCATTGGAAACTTTGTGCCAAACTATGCTGAGAAGTTTTTCAAGAGTTCTAGAAATATGGGACAAATGTGACGTTTTCTACTAGGATAATGGAACTAAATAGTTCTGACCATAAGCACAGTGCATGAAATGGATTCCTACTTAAGTCACAAGTAACTCGTGAGTAACTAGGTAGTTGGGAGAGCAGGCAAGTTTGTCTCTCCACATATTAATGGAATGGGCAGACAGTTTGCTTGATTTAAGAACAAAGTGAAATCAGTACAAAAACTAGAAACATTTGTATATTTTCTTGCTTACCACTTCCAGCTGATCCTGAAGGAGTAATGACATCATCATCATCACTATCTTCCTCATTTGACTGTGATACTTCTGGTTCAGGTGCTGTGCTCTTGGCTTCCTGCTCTTGTTCCACTCTACTCCGCAGAGCCAAGATCCGATGGTGTAATGCAGCATACAGCTGTCCTGTATCTTTAGAACTTGCCTACAGATTATTAAAACATCAAACAAATCCATTTAGAATGTTTTAATAGGCAGTCCCTTATATAGTGGGGGAAAAAAAACAGAGTCCTGTCAAACTTCACTGCTTTGCAATTTCATGTCAAATTTCAGAAGCAGTAGGGCTGGTACTAAGTCAGAGATTTACTGACAGACTGTAGGCGTCAAGGGGTTGGGCATATTCAGTTTCTGGAGAGAAAGATGCACTTTGTGATGATCTCTATCAACTTCCTCTGGCTAACTAGGGGAATAACTGATTTCAGAAGGCGCTATATGACATCCTCCTTCTCCTCCTGAAAGACTGAGACAGAGATAGATGGCAGGAAAAGAAAAGAAAAAAGGGGAAGTTCCAAATCCTTGCCCTGTCCCCCTGCCACACCCTGAATGAGCACAATCTTATTCTGATAAATTTAAGATTACAGGAAGTCTCCAATTTTAAAGAGAATCCCACACAATCTTTCTAGATATGCAGTCAATATACTCAAGATACACATTTTTATTCAAATGACTTACCTGATTATTTTGTTTGAATACAGGACAGGTCTAAAGAACATGACATACAAGGAAAGGTAGAACATACTAGGCTTATTTATCTTGGAGAAGAAGAGACAGCTAGGGGATATGATATCTGAGGATAGGAATTTTGTGCCTGAAAGCCTGTCTAAGGCATGCATGTCCTGGCACAACTGATCAGCTTCATTGGGTGAATAACACATCACCCATTGTCCCACAACATCAATGGGTGGGACAACAGGCAATGTGTTTCTGTTGTAGAGATGCACCCTTGGGCAATCTCTCCATAACCTTTTTTCTTTTTTAATTTCATGGCACCCTAGTTGAGAGCCACTGTTGCACTGCCTCAGTTTACCTCAGTGTTTCTCAACTTGGTGCTGCTGTTGCTGCTGTGGCGGGCCAGTAGGGGGCGCTCCTGCGTTGAGCCGCCCACCTCCCCGCGCCCGACCACCTTCCAGGCTCCGAGTGCCTCCCTCGGGGTGCCTCCCGTCCGGCTGACCCCTTCCCTGGAGCACACCCGCTAGCCTGGGGTTCCCGCTGCCACCATCCAAGGCTCTGGACTCGCTTCTGGCTCTGCGCACCTTGGAGAACACAGGCCTGATCGTCCAATGGGTGCTAGACCCAATACAGGCACTTGGGGCACTTCCCCAAGTCAGGGGCTTATTAGGAAGCCTCCCTTAGTCCACCGACCTAAGGGGCCTCCTTGGCATAATTTAGACCCACCCCTCAATAAGT
>NW_005843149.1:240083-248518 GCF_000455745.1 Alligator sinensis | reverse complement strand
AGTACTGGCTACAAACCGTCCAATCTGCATGGCATCCCTGGCTACCTGGGCCCGCGCGCAGGGCCGGGTCTTCCCCCCCTGCCCAGGTGACCAGAGCATCGCCTCCCAGGCGCCAGGCTTTTGTCTGCAGACAAGGAGCGAGATCCCCGCTGTGAGAGATTCAACAGCAGCCTCTCGGGCTGGCTGAGACAGATCTCTGGAGAGGGGCATCGACGGGGCATTTCTGCCACACTAATCTCTCCATAACCTTTTTTCTTTTTTAATTTCATGGCACCCTAGTTGAGAGCCACTGTTGCACTGCCTCAGTTTACCTCAGTGTTTCTCAACTTGGTGCTGCTGTTGCTGCCACAAATCAGGAGGAACTGCCTCACTTGCCTTGTGCAGCCAGATAAGCCTAAAGCAGGCAGGAGTGCTTGTTCCCACCACAACCCTTCCTGGATGGCCCCGCATGCTTCTCCTCCAAACAGAGGTTCTGAGGATAGTTCTACCTGCCCCACGTGCCTTTCTCAGAGAAGCAAGGGAGGCTGAGCTGAGAATCACTCGTCTACACAGTGTCCACAAGTGACGGGACAAGAAAAGAAATGTGTTAAAAATTAGAAAGAAATTTTTAACTATGAGTGTGGTTAAGTACAGGATTCAGAGCATTTCAATGCATATCTATCCATGGCCTAAATAAATCACCTCAACCAACTTTCCTCTATTCAGTTTTAATGTATTCAAAATTCTAATAAAATTACTGAGTTGCCATTTTCTTTTGCTGATTACATTACAATGCTCTAGGAGTTCATAACAGGGCTGTGCAAAGCTTTGGGTGGCGATTCGATTCGGAGAAGATTTGGCCCGATTCAGATTCAGAGATTTGGCTACCGAATCGAATCAGGGGACCAATTAAAAGGTTTGAATTGATTCAAAGCTCTCCAAATCTTAGGAAAAGATTCAGAGAGCTTTGATGATTCGGGCAGTCCTGGGTGGCTGCAGCATGGAGCTGCAGCCGACTCTGAGCTGGTAAGTACTAGGGGCAGGGGGAGGGGACCATGGGGGGCCCCCTGCCAGCCCCCAGCCCACCCCCTGTGGCTGCCCCACCTGTCTCAGTTCCCAGCCCTTTAAAGAAAACCCCAGTGCTCACCAGGTGCTGCCAGGGGAGGGGGGAGGGGGGCAGCGTGATCCCTGCTGCCCCCCACTGTGTATGGGGGGGGTCTGCACGAGCCCCCCAACCCCCCCACAGTTGTCCCACCCAATGCAGCACTGGCCCTTTAAGAAGAAACCCGAGAAGAACCTCAGGACTCTCCACTCCTGCAGTGGCCTCGGGGCTTCAGGGGCATCGTACAGTGCCCCCCACGTGGCACGGGGATCACCCCCGCTGGCAAGAATGGCAAGTATGGGTTTTGTTTTTTGTTTTGTTTTGTTTTTTTTAAGTGCTAGGAGCTGGGGCAGGCTGGGCCTGGCTGATTCAGCGATTTGGCAGCAGATGAATCATATTCGGCCGAATTGATTCAGGACAGAGATTCAAATCACCAAATCCTGTCCCCGAATCAGCCGAATCCGAAGCAAATACTAACCACTTCGCACAGGCCTAGTTTATAATAATTCTAATATTATATTATTTCTACCACGTACAATAGCCTCCAAGCAATCCTGCTGCGGAGAACAGGAACACTATCGTGGAACTTTAAAGCTCAATGTATGTTACAAGATTTTAAAAAGAAACAACAATTTCTAGATTATCAACTGAATTTCTACTGTCTCTTCCCAATCTTCCTTGGCCACAATAACTAGTACTCATTTCTCTGTAAATAATTCATTTAACTATTATCTCAAACAATTTTTTTTCATGCCTTGGAGAATACACTATTTGCTTCAGTTCTTATGACAAGTGTGGGGTCCCCCACACTCGCAGCTACTCTACCCAAAACAAGTATAAAATATAGCCCAATATAGCTCTATGCCTCAGGTCATTAAGTTCAAGTATTGATAAAGGCTACAGGAACTTTGATACATGTATATGAATTAAGAATTTTTAGTAGCTTTATCAAAATATCCAAAACATATTTGCTTGGCCTGTACTTTCTTTGATGGATGAACCAGTTTCGATTTTACACTGGTCTTACAGTAAGAGCATCCTGTGATTGGATTTCATGATTCCAAGGGCTACGTTTTATTTTTCCCTCTAATCCTGCCCCCTTATATCCCTCCTATGAAAGCTCATGAAAACAATAACTTTATTGTTAATTGTTTTATTGATGGAAAAGTTTCCTCCATAACAATTTAAGCAAACACTCTTTTGAAAGGAAGGTAGAAGATAAACAAAGAAGAGTACTCACCGATATAAGAAAAACTTTGACACCCTGGTCCTCTGTATCCATGGCTGTGATTCGGATACTTTTTTCACTGGCTTTGTCAATCTGCATCTGGGCCCAGAGCTTGGTGTTCAAGATTAACCTGAGACTCCCCTGAGTCCGCATTACTAGAAGTAACATCCAAAGTTAGCAGAAGACAAAAATGGATATTTAGGCACACCGTAGAAAGTTCAGATTAAAGAAAAAAGTTCTGAAAAGAGAGTTCTTAAACAGAAGAGTTTTCTGTTCATACAGAATGTTTATGGTATCAAAACTAGTAATAAGAAAGGACCTAGGGGAGAACACAGAGAAAGCATTCCTAGAAAAATTAGATGCACTGTACTTCATTAAAGTTTTCAAAAACACATATGGAACAACAGCTGTGCTGGCCTCTATTAATACATCACAGATTAGTTATGGAGAAGTCCAGTCCTTAGTGAATATAAGATCATTACCTATTGTACATAGCTCAACACAGTCAATTCTAACAGGTAATCTCAGACTGGTGCAGATTAGTGCCTTATTTGACTAAAACCCTGCGAGTTGGGCCCAGTAAACATACTTTAAAACAATGGTGACATTAACATGCATTTCACATGATGGAGAGAAACACAACTTTAAGTAGCTCTCTCTCCCCCCAACCCCAGTAGTCACAGCCCAACACTGCACACATATTAGCAACTTTAACTAGCTATATTTGTAACATACACCTCATTACTGACTTACCACAAAATATGCAGGTGGGAAAACCAATAAGATGACACCTACCAGACAGGTCTTGATTTCTTCTACCATGTTGTGGACTGGTATCAAGCATATTTCATTTCTTATTTAGCTATTCATGCTACTAAATTGTAGAAATGAGTACGATAGTTTATACCCTAAACCTTTACCTTATCTCTAAAAGCCAGAAGGGAACCTGTGAGAAGACGTTTCTAATAAAAATCAAAACCACAGAGATGCACTTTCGTAAAGATAAATATTATGTGGTTAAGAAAGTAAGCGTACATGATGTTATATAAACTGCTACCTACCTACTGTTCGGTTTATGCATACAACTTGCATATAAAAGGAACTAGTATTCAAACAGAAGTACTTCATGCAGTGGTATAAACAGCATTTTGCTAACTGATTCAAGAAGTCTGTAATAGGGTCCCCTCTTTGCTTTAAAAAAAAAAAATCTACCAATTAAATCAAGTGTGGAAGGCCTGTAAGGCTTTCCCCTGCACTTCAATTTTATTCCTTCCTGACCTACTATAATTTAAAAAAAAAAAAAAACCCCACAGTAACCCAAAATGAATGATACCAACTAACAAGGAAGCATCCTGTGGTTATGACATAGCTCTCGTCTTACCCAGCCGAGATTGTAACGTCCCATCATCCGTTGATGCCATATCATTGAGTCTTAGAAGTCCTCTACCTCTTTCCACCCAAGACTGAGAATTCTTATCAAACACAAACAATTTGCATTGAATCTGCAACATAAAAAAATGCTTCCTTGCTGAAGATATTCAATGTAATGTTTAACTAATCACAAAATATACATAGTAACAGAATCTCCCCCCTACCTCTCCTTCAGCTGACTGGATAGGTTGAGGGGCTCCCTGAGTTGGGTGGAGGGCAGTTTGCCTGGCTCTGGCAGGGGTCCCACTCTCCTACAGTCCTTCGTGCAGATGTAACAAGTGAAATGCTCCAAAATAGTATCTAATTTAAAGAGTATTATTTTTGAATGCTTCAGCCACATCTGGAACATTTCAATAGGGATTACTTGTTTGAACAGGTAGCCCTTTGGAAAGTTGCAAAAGGTGTTTACATTTTTCACTTGTAATGTGTGTTTGCAGCTGAGTCTGATGTCTCTCTACTTCAACTTGCAGCTGCAACTTAAGCACATTCCTCTTGATCCAATCATCACCCTCTGGGAGGACAGTGGTATGTTATTAGTGTATCAAAGAATGCAAAGAGCTCCAGCAGAAAGAATGGATATCTACCCTGCATCAATTGACAGCAGGCCACTATCCATCCACACCACTACTGTTGTTTCTTTCCCCAAAATTACTCTGGATCCAGATGGGCTGGGCATTTGAGCTGGATCAGCTTTTGGCTGAATTAACCTGAAAACAATTTTTGGGCAAGTTAAAAGTTTCTTAAAAATACTGGGTGGAGACTATCCAGTTGAGATGCACCCAGAGTGGGCTTTCTTCATAAAAGGTAGATCAGACTATTATTAGCGTCAAAGGAAAGAAAAAATTAGATTTATGGAAGAAACCACCGCAGTCATCTAGTCTGACCTCATGGTAACATAGGCCATACATCACCACTGACCAATTTCTATATCAGCTCCATACCTTCTATATGACCTACAGCAAATGTTTTCTGATGATACTGAATATATTAAACACTAAGTGAAAACAATCTACTTTATAAATATACTACCTAAATAACTACCTAATATATACTACCAATATACTACCTAAATAAGCTGTTCCAAAAATCAACTACCCCATGAAAATGTACAGTACATTTCTAATTTAAATATCTCTAATGCCTTCCTTTTAATTCTTTCTTCATTCAAAAGAAAAAGGGTTTGTCGTTTGCAACTTCTAACCAGAAAAGGATTGTTGCTACAGTCCCTGGTCTGAATACCTTTTGGTTGTTCACTAGATGTAAGAGGCAAACTTGTAAGATGAATGGTCCACCTGCTACTGATCATACAAAGATAAGCTCCACACAGCCCAAGAAGCTTTCTGAACACACATGATCTTTGCAAAGCTTGGTATCAGGATGTACCACACACTGGAAGCAGGGGAACAATGAAGCAAACTAACTTGAGGCACTTCTTTAGGATGCAATTTTGTTATTTTAATAAAGGCAGACATAAAAAAATTGGTTTGGTTTGTAAAATAGCTTCAGCATAGACTTGTTAATTTCTGCACAATTCACCAATTTCAGCTCTTATTTTATCATTTACAGTATTAAAACTGACTTGTAGGTACACAGTTCTTACAACCTTTAGCACATTTTGAAATCTGATGGAATCAGCAAATCTTTGTGGACGGAGTAAGTTCATTCCTAGTGTCCTGAGACACTGATAAGAGAAGCTGAATGCATCAATGAAAAAAAAAAAAAGAAATCCATAGCCAGTAGAATTAAGAAGAGCGAGACAGTGATCTATATACACTAGTAATGAAAAATTCAAATTCCAACACCGATGACCAAAAAGCAGATGTGTTCAAATTTTTGTTCTGCATTTGGAAATAAATTGAATGATACAAGGACATTTTTTCTATCCTGAGACAAGATGTCAAATATTTCCAAATCATTCTGAGATGCAAGAGCACCCAACTTGCATCTAAAGCTGCTTGCAGACATCTAAACCCACAAAAAATGCTCTTTATCAGAAGAAACAACGCATTACTTCAATCCAGCTCTGCAGCATCTGTATAGATCAAGCACTTCAGTGGGGCTTTTTGGTGCTTTTAGCTAAAGCTTATTCAATCGGCTATTAGATAAGAGCCCCAGAAAAGCCCCAGTGAAGTATCTGATCAATACAAACATCAAGCAAGCCACGTCAAATTAATGCGCTGCCTCTTCTAGGCATGCACTGATCTCAATGTGGAGATGCACTGAGTTTAAAGTGCCACTTTTTTTTTTTAAGCAGCCAAAGAGTTTAAAATAATTGGGTGATGAACTCTATTTATATGGATTCCTTACAGATGTTGAAATAGTGGGAAGTCCTACCCAGATTACTGGGTGGGGGAAAATGTAAAATATCCAAATATTTTTAAAAAGTTAAATGGAACAGAGTCCCTTATAGGTTGGTTAGTTTGACACTGAACCCAACCAAAAGTCAAGAAACAGTTATAACAGGATGCAACCAGACAAAGAAAATAAAGTAACACTACTAATACTTAATACTGAGCTTTATGAACTAAGGGGGAAGTAACTGGACATTTCATAGCTTTTTCATTTCTCTATGTTCTTCAAGAGTTGTCCCACCCTCTCATTCCCTCCTATCGTAGGAACTTCTTACACCGTTTAGCCATTACTTCAGGAAATGGGAGCATGTTCACCTCCATACTGAAGAACTATAAAAATGGAGGGTGTTCTGTGTACCGCTTATTTTTCTCTCCAACACATACCAGGAGCTTTATGTATGCCTCTTCTTCCTTTCTTCCGCCCACCCCCAGTCTTATTCTCCTCCTCCCCAATTCTTCCCCACAAATAATGTAAAATATTTATAGAAGGGATGTCCAAATGGTACCTCACTGGCTGAATATGGTCTGTGCAACATTAAAATACAGCTGTCACAGTTGCCAGAGCTGCTGCACTGGCAGGATTTTGGAACTCGGGCAGTAAATGCTGAAGTTTGCCTCCCCACCCACCTCCTTCCTCTACCACCAAATTCAGGTTCTTTAGTTGCTGCTGGCAACTCAAATAAGCAACAAAAGAAAAGTTGCATGTGTTGGGTGCTGGGGGGAGTGGCAGGAGTGTCTACCCCCTGGGTTCCAGATTCACACCAACAGACTTCAGCAGCTGCACCAACAAGCCACCACCTGTGGTCTGGACCATGAAAAGCCCTACAGGTCAGATCCAGCAAGCAGGTTCAAATAAAGTCTGACAGCCCTGATTTATGACATCACAAGTTTGTCAGGAGACTTGGCCATGGTGACCATCTACCACAAATGTCTGATTCACATAAATCCAATCATAATGGGTTTCAAGACTAAAATTTTTGCACTAGACAAAATAATGCACTCTACCTTTAAAAGATCATAAATTGACTAAGTGATAACTTCAAAAAGTAACTGTAAACAAGGAACAGCTAAAACATGAGGGACTTGTTAGTAAGGTCCCATCCAAAAGGGATACTGCTATTTAGTATCTTTATAAGTTATCTGGAGGAAAATATAAAAGTCAACCTTCACAGAAATGGTGGATAATAGATTGATGGAACAGTCAATAACAATGGGAAAAAGACAGTTCTACAAGAAAAAAAAAAAAAAAAAAAATCAGGAATATTTAACAAGATGACTCACTTAAAATGCACTTAATAGAGCCAACTGTAAGTTCGTACATTAAGGAACAAAGATGCACCATACTTCTAGGAAAGAAAACTATTTTTAAATTCTGTGACACTGAAAAGGACCTGGGAGTTAACAATAGATAAGCTACTTGAATATGGTAGTAGCTGCTAATACACTAAGGGCAAGTGCAATCTTGGATATGTAAGTAAGAGTATCAAGAAGTAAAATGATAGTATTACCCGTGTGTGTAGCATTAGTGAGACTACAGATTACTAAAGTATCAAATCTAGTTCTGATGTCCTTGCTTCACAAAAGGATGGTGAAAAATAAGATGGACTTCAGAGAGTTAAAAAAAATTATTCTAGGTTGGAAAAACAACATATGATTAGTGAGAAACTTAAGCAGCTCAATCTAAACTTAAGAAAAGATAAACTAATAGTCAGGCTCTCAATGGACATGAATGGAGAAATTACTGATAAATCAATAGCTCTTCAGTCTAGCAAAAAAGGCAACATTTAACTGAGGATAAACTGCCACTGAAGCAATTTACATGGAGAATCTATCATATTCCTATTACTACAGGTGCACTGATACATCAGTCGGATATCAGATCAGCACTGATATAAAGAAAATTGACTGTCGGAAATCAGCCCAATGTGGCTGATAAATGGCCCGTGCATATGCACAGCTATAGGCGGCAAGGAACACGTGGAGAGCTGTGTGCAGCTAGTAGGTCTGTTGAGGTGGAAGGGAAGGGGTGTGGTGGGGGCAGATCAAGGCCTCCATGGTAAGGGAGGGAGTGGGACTGGGGCAGGGCGCAGAATGGAGCCATGGCTCGTCCAGGGGGCATGGGGGCAGTTCTCACTGCTGCGCACACCCTGGGAGAGCACGGGGGGGAGGGGCGGGGGGGTGCCCCCGGATCTGCATGGGGCCCAGCAGGATGGGCTGCCACTGCGGGCTGGGGCCGGGGCTGTACCAGGCTCTTCTTGGGTGGGTGGTGGCAGTGCTGGGAAGAAGATTGGGGGGCTATGGCAAATTTTGGGGTGGCTGCAGCACCCCCTCCCCCCGAGCTGCC
>NW_005843149.1:224287-240058 GCF_000455745.1 Alligator sinensis | reverse complement strand
TCCTTGGGTACATGCAGCAGGGGAAGCCACCCCCCTCACTTCCCGTGCCCCCTGGACAAGCCACAGCTCTGTCCCGCGCCCTGCCCCACCCCAGCGAGGTAGCGCCTGCCCCAGCCCCATTCCCTCCCTCATTGCAGGGGCCTTGATCTGCCCCCACCATGCCCCTTCACCACAACAGACTTACCATTGCTCTTCAAGCTGTCGGGCTGCGTATCAAAAAATCAGATCAGTATCGGCTGATATGCCTCCTTAAAAATCAGCTATTGGTGTCGGCCTCAAAAAGCTCTCTGTGCACCCCTACCTAATTACAGTAAAAGCTCTGTTACCTGGCATCCCCTGGGAATGGGGGATGCCGGATAACAAAACATGCCAAGTTAATTGAGCGGCCCCAGCCGCCGCTTCTCCCACCGTGTCTGTGGTGGGAGGAGCAGAGGGACACCCCATAGCCACCCCTCCCACCGCATTGCCGCCCATCCTCCAGGCCCTGCGGGACAGGGAGGTGGGCCCCACACAGCCTGTTATGCCCCTGGGCTGTGGGGACTCTGAGAAACCGGAAGTGCGGTGGGCATGTCTGGTTTCACTTTATCTTACAAGCCGGCATGCCAGTTAGTAGAGCATGCCAGCTTGTAAGATGCCGGATAGCACAGCTTTTACTGTACTTGGACTCTTTAAATCAAGGCTAGATTTCTTTCCAAAAGATGGTCCAACACAAACAGAAGTTACAGGCTGGCTGTAATAATTTGTGTGGTGTTATATGGTCTATGTTATTCATGAGATTAGTGTCACCATTAGCCTTAACATTTATAAAAGCTATAGTGACAGTAAAGTGTGCATTTGTCAGAGAGGGGAAAACATTTGGGTGGCAGACAAAAAGAAACATACAAATTAAAATTCTCTGAAAAAAGTCTGAATTGGCCAACTCTAAATCTATTCATAATTTAATAATTCAAGTCCTGTTTAAGATTCATAGTGGTAAGGATTTCAAGAGACGTGTCTCAGTTATACATCATATGAAAACAAATTTCAAAGACAGTAGCCTGGTGTTGAATTGCAAGAACTCGCATGGGAAATTAAAAGCAACAACTAACCATAATTGAATTAATACAGCTGGATCATCATGCAAATCACCACAAAACTAAAGCTCACCTGTACCTGACCAATTTCTTACCTGTAACACGTTACTCTCTGCTTCCTCCCCAGTGATCACTTCTACCTTCTCCAACAAACATTTCCTTGCAGTTGCTTTGGTATAGGCTGCTGCAGACTCTGCCAGCGATTCTGAAATATTATTAGCTGAACAACATTTTAAAGTTTATTTTGGGGGTTATTTACATAAAACTGCAAGACAAGAAGTATGCGCACAGATGCAGTTTGCTATTTACTGATGCACAAAACCAGTTAATAGACTTTTCCTCTGGAGCATAACTACCTGTCCAGATTATGAAAGCTTTCATCAGGACTTGGGGGACTGCTATATACAAAACAGAGGAAAGCAGTACATTAGAAACAAATGTAAATTTAAATTAGGCAACTGTCCCATTCTCCACCTTTCCCTCCAGCAGCAGTTTGTCTTCCATTTTAAAACCATAAATCAGAAGTTGAGGGGGAAAGATACCAGTAAATAAAAATCTGGTCCCTTCCTTAAGTGTCACTACAAAGAGGACCAAATAAAACCTTTGCAAAGTAAAGACTTATTCCCACATCTGCAAATATGACAATAGTAACCAGTTACAACCATGCCTGCATTTAAAGATCCATCCATATTTTTATACACTTTGGAGAGAAGGAAAGCAAAAAAGTGAAGACACTCTTATCCATATATCCACTTTTAGGACTCCCCAAAGCATGGGAGCAAGCACTCCCCCTGGCATCAGAGCCACAGCACTTCAGTCACAAATATAAACTGGTTCCCAATCAATGATGTTTTGCAACAGTTCAGTTTTATATGACTGCACCCTCAGCCTGTCAACCACTGTTTCTAAATGCAGCAGAGTAGCTTCAGTAGAGGCAATATTGCCTCTTCCCCTAGCAGCTTGCAGGCATCACAAAAGAACATGTCACAGGTCCACTATCGGCAGTGCAAGATAACTGTGCAATACAACCCCTTTGACCCTGACTATGACATATCCCAGCTTGTAACAGTTCATTTGTGTGGACAAGGATAAGGAGGTATTTGCAAACCAGTTACACTGACAGAACCTAGTGCTGCTGGCCATATCACTCAAGGAGTTCTACTTGAAAGGCAGCCATAGTACTGCCGTGTGGCTTGAAAATGGTGCCAATCTCCACTGGCCAGTATTTCTTGGGAGTTTCTTGCCAGTAACTCTTGCAAGATAAATGTTGGAAACTGGCATGATCAAGGGGTTGGACTAGATGACCTCCTAAGGTCCCTTCCAGCCCTATTTTTCTATGATACCACAGTACCTTGCAAAGCTGTCCAACGCACAATGAGATGCCTGCCCCTCTCCTTAGTGCTCTTTGTTGTAAGCCTGCCTAGTGTGCATGGCCCAAATTATGTCAAATGAGTGATAACTATAGCTTGTTAGCTCCTATATCAATTCTATTTAATTCTAATTTATGTCACAATCAGAACCATTACCAGTTTGTCCAATGTTAGCCCAAAGCTTTAAAACTGGAGAATTCCCAAAACTCTGACATGACCTGCATTTCTCATCAAATGGTCTCTAGCTTACAGGATGAGAGGAAACTTCTAAAATTCAACAAATGAGTTTAGTTTTAGATTCTAAAACACTGGTCACCAACCAGTGGGTCTCAATCCACCAGCAGATCTCAGAGCCTCTTGGAGTCAATCCATGGCTGGGGTGTGGGGTTGAGTGCCTGTGTGCATGCACCCCAGCCCAGCAGGTCAATCAATGGGGAAGGGAAGGGGCAGGGGCTAGATCAAGGCCCCCACTGTGAGGGACAAAGCTGCATAGGCAGGAGCAGGGGTAAGTTGAGTGCGAGTGGGGCCCTGGCCGGATGGGACTTACCTGCTGGGGAGGCAGAGCCCCAAATAATCTTCTCTCTCTCTGCCTTGATCTGAACCCCCTCCTCACAAACTTACCTGCTGGGGGGGGCGGGGCAGGCAGGCTGAGGGTGGCAGCACACAGCAGAACTTGGATTGCTTTTAAATGCCAAAGGTGATCTTCTACTTAAAAAGGTTGGAAACCACTGTTCTAAAACATCTGGAATTCCCTATTTCCTTGGCATAAATTCTACCTATTCAGACTGTCACAAATTCTACCTATTCAGACTGTCACATAACTAGCACTGAGGCTGGAAATGCTCTCCCTCAAAACCAGTACCAACTAAAAAACGTTTCTTGCCACCATTCCTGATGGACAGGACTGACCCTACGAGCTTCAACGTCATGCCACTTTCTCACTGCTGCAGATAATCCTTATGCATAATAGTTCCTTCATAATAGTTCCTTCCAAGTGCCAGAGCACCCTGCAAGGACTATTAATACTAAGCGACGGGATCAGAAAACTTGTATACTTTTTTTTTTTTAATGTTGGGTAGAAGAACGACTAAAAACAACAGCAAAATCTTTATATTTTCATATGGTAATAGTACACTAACAACTCCAAACATTTAACAAGAAATATCTATTATACTAGCAGTAAAGAAGTACTGTTTTTAAGGATTAGTTCTCAAAGTACATTTTGTTATTCACCTTTCTCTGGAGTTGCTTCCTGTGAAGAAGATTCAGAGCCAGATTCTGAAGCAGTATTCTCCTTGTTACTCTCTGTACCACCATCATTTGATTTTGGTGGGCTCTGTTGAGGGGAAAAAAGGAAAACTTTTGATGTGCAAAAACATGGATACATTTATATGGTTCTTTGAGTAGTTCTCCATGTTTAGAAACTGTATAATAAGGCATCAGGATATCTAGAACCTCTCAGTGCACATAATTTCCTAATACAGATTGTAACCCTATCCTGACTGACCTAGTGGTGATAGTGGTTGTTGCAGTAGAGTGGGTAGGTAGAGATGAGATTGCATTGGTGATGTTTCCACTTGTGCACCAATATGGTAAGATAATATAATGCGAAGAGTGAGGGGGAAGGTGAGAGAGGGCATAATAGCACTGAACAGCAAAATTTGGGACTTTGCTACCAGCTATCAGCACAGAAGACAGTGACATGGGGTACATCAACACCTGTTGATCCTGCACTGTCAGGGCTGAAATCAGGGCTCCTGAACTATGCGGTATCTTCAACACTGAGTTGCCTTCTCTGTCGGACAGATTAATGCCATGTACCTAGGCCCATAACCCCTTCACCAAGGGGAGTCCCATGACTCATCTTCTCCCTCCTCAGCTTTGAGGGGTGAGGAGCTGGTGCCAGATGTCTCTCTGGAGCCGAACTCCAGTTTGTCCTAAGTACTGGACGCTGAAGCAGACCTGGGAGAGGGAAGCAGGCTGGGTTAGAATTATAGGGTTGGAAAAGGCCTCGTGGATCATTTGTCCAACCTCCTGCAGAAATGCAGGATGTATTAGTCCTATACTAAATGAAATAAATACCTTTTCAGAGTCCTCTTGCAAGCAACTTATGAAGGAGATGCCACATTTTCCCAACACAGCCTTTTCCACTAACCTGCTGTTCTAAAAGTAGGGAAGTTTTTTTTCTCCCACCCAACAATTTAATAAAACTGCTTTTCTGCAGTTTAAGAACCCACTGCTTCGTATCCTGCCTTGTTGTAGCAAGGAAGAATAGTTGCTCTCCCTCATCTTTATGGCAATCTTTCAAATATTTGGAATCCTGCTATCATGTCGCCCTTCATTCTGTTTGTCAAAATTAACATACTTAATTTCTCTTAGAGTTTGTGTTCCAAGATCTATAACATTGCTATCCCTCACCTCTGGATCTGTTCACATTTCTCCACATCTTAAATAGCAGCATACAGAACTGAGCCCAAATACTCAAGCAGAGGCTTAATGAATACCAACCAGAGTGCTATCATTACTTCTCACATCTTGTATCCAATACTCCTGTTTGATGCAGCCCAAACTTAGTTTTGCTTTTCTTGTGACTATCACACTGCTTACTCATGCTCAGTCAGTGATCTACCAAACTCCAAAATCTTTCTTAACAAGACTACTGGCTAGCTGGTTTTGCAACAACATAAGAACTGGCATTTCCTGGGTCAGACCACAGAGGTCCAATCATGCCCCGTATTGTGTGTCACATTGGTAGAGTGGCTACTAAAAAGGAACAAACAGGGGATGATCAGGGGTTTTTTTCCCTGACTGGCCCAGCACAGACTGCTATGGAACTCTACATGGAACCTCCCATTCTGACACTGATCAATTTATAGTTACTCACTGCTTACCATTATTCGGCCAGTTATATATGCACCTCTGTGATTCTACCTAGCCCATGACTACAGCAAAGAAATGAGAATGTCCCATGTGACTGTCAAAAGTCTAACTAATGTTCAAACGCCATATTTATTTCCATACCAAGGCCCCAGATAAGACAAGCACCTTGTTATGGGAAGGCAGAACGGGGGAAAAGGGTTTAAAAAGGTTTTTCCAGGGTCTTACCTGCCATGGCTCCATTTCACTCAGGATGCCAGCAGCTCACCTAAGGACTGAATGTTCAGGCTGCATGGAGCAGGGGTAGAGGCCATGGAATGTCATTCTTCCCCTCTCCCCCACAAACAACTACTTGTTTAACCCTCTCAGAACTTTAATTCAGTATCACCTGTGAGAGGATTAAGCCTACAGTTGTTGCCCCTAAAGCAGGGGGAGAGGGAATGTTGCAGACTAAAGGATTCTGCCCGTTCCATGCAAGCCTGGGTGAGCTGGTGCTGGACAGTCCCCTGCTGCCATTCCAGAACTCCCCCCTACCTCCATTCTGGCACAGAAAACTAATTTCCTCATTTAACATATGCACCCCCATTTCAGATGGCTATTTTTTGATAAAGAGGTACACATAGTATATAAGTAATGCAGTATATTATGTACACGGCATTTTCTTGATCCATCAAAATAGCTGTCTTGTCAAAGATGGAAATCAATTTGGTTTGGCATAATTTGTTCCTAGATAGCATGCATGTTGTCCAGAGGTTGACAACCCACAGCCATTTTACCCAACCCACAGAGTGAGGGGGCTTCTGGGGGCCCCTCTTCCCAGCCCTTTTCACCCTCCCATCAGAACTTGCCCAGATGGCAGCCACTGCCCCCTCTCCCCTCCACCCACCCGTCTTGGGCATTTCCCCATTGGGATACCCTCAGCAAGTAGAACAATGGAACAGGCTATGTCTACATGTAAATCGATATGGATAATTACGAGCCAACTCAGGGGCCTGAAGCACCCACAACCCACACATTTCCTGCTCTTGTCCCTCTTCATCTGGCTCCATTATTCAGTAACCAGCCAATGTTCGGGGAGTTTATATAGTGTAATACATAAGGGTAATGGGAAAGCAAGTGTAGAGGTGCTTCATACTTTCATCCAAAAGCAGTAGTTTCATATTAATATGCACAAAAATTACAGATCACTTTTGAAAACGTTTACTGGTTTGTAGGTAATTGCAATGAACATATGTAATATCTGTACCTTTTAACTAACAAAACAGCATGTTCAAAAAAAAAAAAAATCAAGCATGGTAGTTAAACACTGGAACAAGCTGCCTAGAGAAATTGTGGAATCTCCATTTCTGGAAATTTCAAGAGCAGGTTAGACAGATTCTTGGCTGGGATGGTTTAGTCAGGGATGATCCTGCTTTTAAGTCCTGCCCATGCTTGAAAGCCTCATGATTTTCCTTCCAGCCTTACTTTGCTATGATCCTACATTACATCCATTTTATGCCATAGATGCAACACAGAGGAAATTATGTCTCTGCTTCTGCTTTTAAAGAAGTTATGTTAGAAGTACATTAAGGAAATAATCCACCTATTTTCTGACATAGGTAGGAAGAAGGCAGTATAGAAGAGTGGCAAATTTAAAGAGGCTAGCATTCCAAGGTTTTCAAATTTCTCATTCTCCCTTCAGCACTCTCATTCCCAAAAAACAAATAAATAAAGAGTTGATTTGGAAGGCAGAGAGTTTTCAAAGAGCAATAGGGCAAAAATTACTTTTTCACTGAATCACGAAAAAGGGATGGTATGCAGAAGAATGGTATCAGAAGAATGGTATCATTCTTTTCTTAAAAAGAATACAATATTAAATGTCACTATAACACACAATGCAAAAAAGGACATAGGGACTTGAACGGCATATTATGCAAAGAAAGGTTTGATAAACTTCAGTAAGAGCTTGCAGCATCACCTTCAAAAAACAAGCTGAAGAAAACGAGTTACCAATTTGTACAAGTTATGTTGCAAATTTGATAGCTCTGGTAAACAAACTGTTCTATGACGGAAACTTTGTAGCAAAATTCATGCAAGTAGTAGTTAGTGAAATATATCCTGCAAAGCAGACTATAACAGTAGCTGTAAGTTTGTCAAGGTCAACAATCACCATAAAAATTGAGGATTTAGAACAGTACCTATTCTGTTAGTTGAAAAAAAAGACACAGCATTTCAGTACTTTTCACTGGCTTTGCACTGAAGTGCAGGTATTATTGATACAGTACAACTTCTTATATTTGTAGGTGGGATAGATACAAATGTCTAGAGAAAGAGAAGGACTTGTGGGTCTGCAACAGCCTGCATGGAACTACTACAGACAACATGGATTGGGGGGAGGGTTGTTTTTGAAAGTGTAACACAGAAATTAGGGTCTGAGTTTCAGCAAACTTTATAGGAGTAACTAACTACCAAAAAAAAAAAAAAATAACAACAACTTGGTTAACTTTGAGTGCTGCAGCAAACTCAGGAGTACATGCAAAATATTGGTCCCCCAGGATCAGTTTGAACTTGATTCAATTACTTTAAAAAGATTTTTCTGAGAAGTTTTCAGATATTATATCTCGTAAAAAAGACACAGAACTGCTCCAGATCCTATCACATGACAGGGCAGAAGGAAGTGAATCATCCTTGGAATTCAATTACTTAATTGCCAACTAGTTTAATGCTAAAAAAAAACCCCAAGCATCAATAGTCCTGAAGTCACTGGGCTTTTATTCAGCTCCTCTAGAAGAATATTCAAAGACTCAGCATGAAAATAGGTAGCTTAAGCTTAACCTACATTTGTGAGGAAACAATTTCACAGCTGAAGTTGAAGAAGTTCAGCTTCAGGTCACAACTGATAAGACTCTGATCTGCATTCAGTTGTGCAGACTGGAGTATCAAGTCTCACTCCTGACAGGCCTGCCACAAAGGCCAAAGCAATTTCACTTCTGAGACCAGGTGTGCCTCAGACTGCACCCTACACCTGATCAGCACTTTACCAGCTCTGCAGAACCCACTGTAGGGAAGAGCACAACCACCAAGCCTGCCGCCTCCACTGCTTCTGCCCAGACCACCTCAAGCAGTGAAGGCCCCTTCCCCCAACATCAACAAGTAGCATGAGATCTGCTGCCACCTGACCCCACTCCACGCCAAACTCTGTGTAGACACTGGCACAAGTTAATGAGGCTGCTGCAATCTCATGGCCACAACCATATGGCATAGTAGCACTGTTCCTTGCAACAGAGGCTGCCACCCAAGAGGCAGTGGAAAAGTGATCTCTGCTGGAGGTGTTGATGTCCCCCTCAAACTCCAAAGGACCTCTAAACCAGGGCAGCGCTCAGCTCCATACCTCCTCAATGTGGCCCATACCAAACCACTTCTCAGCTTGGAAAAGGTCACATCCCCAATAACATCCCTCCTACTAGGGTGCTGAGACCCCAGCCTCCTCCACCACATGCAGTCCTTCCCCTGCCAGGTCACCATCCAGTTGGTGGTGGGTGCTAGGACGGAGGTAGAGGAATCCTTCATGGTCCCCTTCCAGGGTATCCTATACGGTCCATTGCTCCTTAGAGAAGATCACATGATTCTTATGGCAGGCACTGGGATACCTATGCCAGGAGTGGCCAAAGACAAGCAGGTCTGCTACCTAGCCCACTGATCCTCAGTCAGGTACTGCAGCACCCCAGGGTTTCTTAAAATCCTTTCAAGTTAGGTGCAAATAAAATTCACAAGATAAACCATAAGATTTTAAATAGGAATCCATAATGTTTAACAAAAATTCTGTGATGATCTTTCTGAGCTCCTTGCGTCAGAAGAGTTATTGCTCTATTATTTTTTCATAGTCAGAAAACAAGTAAAAAATTAAGAGCTGGCATTTTCCAAGGGGTACCTTGAGTTTAACAAGATTGAGAAACACTGTCCTAGGCCACAACCCCTCCATCAGGAATGGATTCATCCCTGTCCACCAAATGGTGAGTGGTAGCTAAACCCTAAAGAACAGCTAACAACTGCCTTGGCCAAGCAGAAAACAGGAGCAGCTCAGTTCCTCTGACATGGAGGAGGCTGTCAACTCTGGAGCTACACCTAAAAACCAATCCCAGGAAAAATCAAACAGGTGGACACCACCCTGGAGCAAGACTCAGGACCAAGTCCATCCTGAAGCCACAGAACCTATGGAGGAGATCCACAATTCTACCACTCATGATTTGATACCCAACACCACAGGTGCCAAAGTTCAAGCCCTGACTTTGGCTACCTCTGGAGCAGATTTAGCAGTGAATCCCTCTCTCTGACAACCTAAGGGAGGTGAGAGCCAAGTGACTCTCACCAGAAAGCCCCAATGAAGAAGTCCACATTCCTGAAGACTCCAGGGTAGACAGCACCACTGAGGTGCCCACACCATCTCCAGACCCCAGTGTCACCAGCCCTGTCACAGCCTTAAACTCCTCTCCTCAGCAAAGAGAGGAGAGACCAGGGTCCTTTAACAGTCATCTGAACCCTAGGGAGGATCCTGCACAGAACCCATCGTCTCCTGCCCTGCCACCCACTCCGTCTACCCCTTCCCCAGCTCCAGGGGTTGCATTACTCCTTCCGCTGGTGCTCGGAGGGGAATACAGCCACATTATCCAGGAGTCAGGAGGCCCCCGCAGAAATCAGGGACAAGGAGAAAGACAACCAGGACTCCATGGAGTGGATAAAGCCTGCTGATCTCAGCCTCAGCTGTGCTCAGGAAAGTGCTGCTGTATTTCCTGAAGAGCATGCTACACTCTGGAAACAAGGTACAGCTCACTCCAGATCACTGGGGATCCTGGTGCTGTGAGGGTCCTAGTGGGGGAGGGGAAGGGGCCCAACAGGTAGAAAGACAAATCTACCAGTGGTGCCACAGCTTCCAGTATACCCTCTACATCTGCAGGAGTAGGGCAGCATTGCTGTTGGGTCACAACTGACACCACCCCTTGCAAGGCCCCCACCAATCCTCCCACTGTCACCTACCCATAAGGACCCTTACCATTGCCACCCTTAATATCTATGGTTGCAGGACAAGTCTCCACAAATGCCAGGTATTTATTTACCTGTAAGCAGCGGAGGACTCTGTTTTTCCTACAGAAGACTCATACAACCCCAAATGAGCCACATGCAGGATGGAGTAGGGGAACAGGTTCTACTTCGGGTACCTCATCCTTTGGGGTTGCACACATTCTCCCTGGGCCTGGGGCCAGAGCTTGTGCTGACAGTTGATGTGGTACCAGGCTCCCTGCTACTTTTCTGGGTCAACACAGCAGGTCATCCTGAATCTGGTTAACATCTATGCCCCTGGGACCAACAGTGAGATGGCAATTCTATCAGCAAGCTCCCAACTACCTCAGCAACCTGAGTCCTCGTGAGCACCTAGTACTCAGCAGGGACTTCAATGTCACTCTTGAGGTGCAGGCCAAAAGTGGCAGGGAATGGAGCCAGGTCACCACAGACAGCTTAAAGGAGGATACCACTGACCACTTTGATAGATGCCACCACCACATTCACCTTTGTCAAGGCAGATGAACATCAGGCATGCCACTCCTGACTAGACAAGATCTACACCTCCTTCCTGAACCCTATCCAACTCCACACCTCTGGCATTTGGCAAGCCTCCTCCAGCAATTGCCATCTTGCCTATGCTCAGGTCACTCTGCAACCTAAGCATACAGGCCCAAACTACCAGCACTTCAACAGCAGCCTGCTGGAGGATGTAGCCCTTGTAAAATACTCCTGGAAGTTCTTGCAAACTTTGCCCGAGCAGCAGAGGACCTTTCCCTCAGCATGAAGATGTTGGGATGTGGGGAACGTTTGTATGGGGCTCTCATGCTGCAACTACATCCAGGGGGACAAAAAAACAAACAAAAAAAAAACACTGACAGAGGAAGGTGGCCTTAGAGCAGCTTAAGGTTTCAGAGCTGGAGAAGCTCCCTGTCACTGACCCAGATAACCTGCCCTCCACAGAGGGAGTCAGGAAAAACAGGAAGAGCTCTGAACACTACTACACTAGTGAAGCATGTTTGCCAACCATTGATCCTTCCAGATCATGGTGTATGCATGAGGTCTCCCAGACCGACCTTTGATGCATATGCCTAGGCAGGAATTTTTGGAGGAGTAGAGTCTGCGCCCAGACTTCCCACCCCCTCTTTAGGCCACTGACACAGAATCCAAAGGCTAGACTGAGCCCAGAAATTTGGTGCCTCCATGGCTGTATTTGCATACAAGTGTCCAGGAACTGAACCTGAGTCTCCAGTGTGGCAGACGAGGATTCTACCACTGAACCACAGGGGACTCCAGTGATGCATGTACGGTCATGGTTTTAGCTCCTCAAGAGATGGTCCATGGCTCCTACTTCTTCTATGCCCCAAAGAGGAAGTACCAAGAAATATATTACCTGCTTCCTGGCAGAGGACAGCATTTCCTTCCAAGATTCCATTAAGCTGTGAGAAAGGGAGAGTCTTCTATGCAAGACTCTTCTCGACAGGTCCAACCAACACTGACACCAGAGGGACTACCACTAGTCAACATAAGCAACCTGGACTGGGTAAAATATCCTCTTGCTCTGGCCAACTTATCAGAAGTCCTCATCCTGCTGCCTACCTAAAACTGTCCAGGCATCAATGGGCCGATGGTAAATTTTTGATGTTCTAGACGATGTCCTCTGCCCAGATTTTGCCAAGTCTGAAGGGAAAGTGGAGTTTCCTCTATCAAGCAGAAGAGACATGTTGAACCTGCTACCCAAAAGGTGGACCACCACAACCTGAGGAACCAGCAACCAGTCTCATTCCTTTGCATAGATTACAAAGTTGTAACCAAAGCCATTTTGATGTGGCTAAAGTCTTTGTAGGCAAACATCCACCTTAAAGCAGACAGAGGATTCTAGGGCACGCCATCTTCAACAACCTGTACTTGGTCCAGGACCTCCTCAAGCTTGCTTGGAGGGATGGCTTCAGTCCCCACTGTGTGAAATCTCCAATGCTGTATGCTTCCACAGAGGGTATGGTTAAGCTCAACCGGAACCTGACTGAGCTCGTCTTCTGGCAGGGAGTGTGACAAGGCTACCAATTGCCTGGCAAACTCTACCCTACCAGTGAACCTTTCCTTTCTCTCCTATTCAAGCAGCTCATGGAATTGGTGTTGGCTGAGCTGGCCATGAGTCATCCTCATGCAGATGGCAGTTTACCAATCCATCTACTGGACAGCTTCCTCTGCCTTGGCCAAATGGGTGAAGAGTTCTGACCTGGCAGCAGATAATGGGTGGCAAGTGGGCCCAGTCTCATCTGTGCTCCAAACCATCTGGTAAAGTGCAGGCCCGCTGCTTTATTTGGGGGTCAACCTGTCCGCCCAGTCGTCCTTCCATTCTGGAGAACTGAGACCAACTTGAAGTCCAACTGTCCAAGCGGCTTCACATCTTGAACAGGGCTGCTCCAATGTTCTGTTCCTCTGCAGGGTGGCGCTGGTCACCTGGCTTAACACCTTACCAGAAGGGGGGGGGGAGAGCAGGCCTGGTCTGCATCCACAATCATGCCCTAGAGATGCTACTTGCAGTCAGACACCATGGTGCATAATGGGGCACACCTTCTTCTGTTGCCTCTGATGGTTCTGATAGAACCTGAAGCTCTTCTACCTGATATACCTCCCCATGAGAGACCTTAGAAAGCTGCCTAATTTCTACTAGGACCTCCTCAGAACTTGAAGGTTAGTCTCCTCTTCCAGATCCTTGGGTACATACTTCATTGGCAAGTCCCAGCTGGTAGTGCTGATAATGAAGGAGCCCTGGGTGCACTGGAGGATGGTCCTGGCCAACATCTTTCATATGAGAAACCTCCTGGACTTTGACAGGCAGGGATGAGCAGAACCCTCTGTGCTGGCCCAGCGTATGGAGCTGCCCACACCACAAGCACCCTGCCATTTATTGCAGGATGACAGAATCATAGAGAAGTAGGGCTGGAAAGGACATCTATTAGGTAGAGTGTGACCTAATAGATGAACAATCCTAGATTTTGTAAGCTGGTCTCGACCTATTGGTGAAAAAAGTCTCAGAGGCAGGTGGGCAAGGGTGCAGTCTGGTGAGGGGAGGTGGCATGGTGAGCCAGGCAGGTGGGCGAGCAGGCACCATTGCTACTGTATGCGAGTAAGGAGGGCACGCTAGAGTGGTGCCCAGCCCAGCCTGCCCCCCTCACCTTTAACCGCTGCTCAGGAAGAACTAGACTGGACACAAAGCATGCTACTCCACCTCTCTACCAAACAGCACCCCTGTGCCTCTGCCTGCAGCAATGCCACTGGCTTGGGAAGGAGGAGAGAGGGAGGGGGAAAGCAGTGCCCCAGATCTCCTTAAAAATATAGTCATCCTATCCACAGGTCATCTAGTCCAACCCCCTGCCTGAGGCAGGATCATCCCCATCCAAACCATCCTATACAAATCCATAATCTAACCTCATACTAAAACAACCCTGACACAGCACAAGAAATCACACCCTAACACAAGGCATCATACCCTAAAGGGAGGTCAAGACTGTCATGCCACTGATATTCCTTGTCTACATCCAACAGGTTCTAACCAGCCCTGGAGCTCATCAAGTGACACCTGTCTCACCAATCCCTGCAACACTCTCTCTCACTGCCTCAGCAGGCTGGGGGACATCAAACTAGTGCACTTGATGATAACAGTCCATCACCACAAGCTCTACATGCTAGTGCTCCGTTTGATTCACCACCTCAACCCCATGTTACCTAGGTGGGATGCCTAGAGGTTTGGTATCTTGGATTATGGGGTGATGTTCCAAGGAGAAGGACTATTGGGAAGAGATGGGGTCTACTAGGCTCACTAACCTAGGGAGAAGGGCTTTAAAGCTAGGTTCACTGGGGGACGGAGACCAAAGCCCAAAGGTTTCCCAAAGGACAGGGAACCTGGGACAAAAAAAAAAAAAAACACTTAGTAAGAGGAGGCAATAGTGGAAGCTTTAGCATTTTTTTCAGGGAGAAAAATAAGACAATCAGTTAGTTACCTGAAACGTTTATGCATCAATAAGAAAAACATGGACAATAACCAGGAAGAAATGGAAGTCCTAGTACAATCCTGGAATTAGTATGCACTCGGGATTAAGGAGACATGGTAGGATAGTAGTATGACTAATGTACTGTCATGTGCAGGTGAAGAGGCCAACTAGGGAGAAGAGGGGGAAATATTTTCTCAACTTGCTACTCGCAAACAGGAAGGAATCGGTTGAGAATCTGGAACTGGAAGGTAACTTGGGTGACAACCACAAAATGGTAAGAATTCAAGATCTTATAGAGAAGGAAGGAAAGAGGATGAGCAACAGAATAAAGACACTGGACTTTAAAAAAAAAAAAAAGCAACACAAAAAAAATAAATATAAAAAGCAGCTTTTAACAAAGTCAGGGAATTGGCAGGCAGGATATCCAGGGAGGCAAGTAATCCAGGAAAGCTGGCTGTATTTTAAGGAGGCCATATTACGGGCACATAAGCAAGCTATGGAAGGATGGGAAGTGCAACAAGAGGCCTGCCTGGCTAAATTAATCTCTTCAAGGAATTGAAACTCAAAAAAGAAATTCTACAAAAAGTGAAAATTTGGTCATATTACTAGGGAAGAATGCAAGAATAAACTGCACAAACATGCAACACGGCCAGCACCAGCATTGTGCTCTCCTATACATGTGTTGCATGTTTGTGCTCTCCCATACATGTGTTGGCCATGGTATGGCCCAGAAGACATGCTGGCATCATGTGTGACCTCCAGCTGTGCCAAAGTTAGACGGCCCTAACGTAGAGAAACAAAATACTTCTAAGTCAGCAGGGCTAGATGGAATACATCCTAGGGTACTGAAAGAATTGGCTGAGGTAATTCCAGAGCCACTGGCTATCCCCTTTGAGAACTCTTGAAAGTTGTGAGGTCCCATATGATGGGAAAGGGAAAATATAGTGCCCATCTATAGGAAAGGGATGGAAGAAGATCCAGGGAATTAGACCAGTTAGTCTGACCTCAATACCTGGAAAGATCATGGAGCAGGTCCTCAAGGAATCTGCTTTGAAGCAGCTAGAGGAGTACAAGGAGTACTGGGATTACCCAGTATAGATTCACTAAGAGCAAGTCATACCTAACCAACTTAAGCCAGTCAGTCTCATCTCCATCCTAGGCAAAGTCTTTGAAAAAATTATCAAGGCCCACATTTGTGAGAGCCCGGCAGGAAAAATTATGCTAAGGGGAAACCAGAACAGGTTCGTAATCATGCCTGACTAATCTAGTCTCTTTCTATGAGCAGGTTACAAAACACCTGGACGCAGGAGTAGGGGTTGACTTTGTTTACTTAGACTTCAGGAAGGCCATCGATACGGTATCCCACCCCATACTGGTGAACAAGTTAAGAGGCTGTGACTTGGATGACTACACAGT
>NW_005843149.1:209953-223629 GCF_000455745.1 Alligator sinensis | reverse complement strand
GCACAGGCTCTGTAGATGAAGCAAATGTAATATATTTAGACTTTAGCCAGGGTTTTGAGTGAGGAAATACAGATGAGATGAAAGCACTGTAAATTGTATAACTGGTTGGATTATCATGCTCACTGAGTAGTCAGCAATAAACTAAACTAAAGTCTAGCTGGGAGAAGGTATTAAGTGAGACTCCCCAGAGGTCTGTCCTACATCCTGTATTGTTCAACATCATTAATGATTGGTAGGATGGCACAGAGTGCACTCTTAGCAAATCTGCAGATGGTACCAAGTTGGGTGGAGATTCAGACACTGAAGGATACAGCTAGGATCCAGAATAACCGGGGATAGACTGGAGAAATGGTCTGAAATCAAGTGAGTGAAATTCAGCAAGGGGAGGTGCATAGTCCTGCTTCTGGGACAGAAAAATTGCATACACAAAAAGACTGAGGAATGACTGGCTAGCCTGCAGTACTGAAGAGAAGGGCCTGAGGGTTACAAAACATCATAAACTGAATATTAGTGTAACAAGGCAAAGACAGCTCTGTTCCTTTGATGTTACTAAGTTGCAAGTAGTCAGGCCAGGGACAGGGCAAAGTTAATTACTTAATAAACACAGTTGGGAAGGGGATGCACCTGGGGTGAATATCAACTGATTAGGAGCCGACAGCTACTTAAGTCCACAGCAAGGGGGTTTCCTTTGCCCCCTGAGGCACAGCATGGAGAAATTCAGCAGGGAAGCCAAGCCAGCGCTGGAGCAGCTTGGGGATAAAGACCAGCCAACTGGGTGTAGGTAACCACGGTGACCAGTGAAATAAGGAGGTGAGGAAGAGAGGAGAAACTTACTGGTTGAGAGAAGGTCCCACAGAGAAAGGATCTGCTGGTACCGCAGGAAAGAGAAAAAAGAGTGGGACTGGAGTGGAGCTGACTTGTGGGAGTGGGCTGCACAGTGGTGGAGAAAAGGGATCCCATGAGCTATGAGAACAGCCAGGGTGCTCCACAGCCTGTGGGGAAGTTACTAATAAAGCAATCTTCTTTTATCCTGCTTCTGGGGCAATTTACTACACTCTCTCTCTTTGGGGAATTAACTTCTTATTCTTCCATCATTCCAAAGCGTGGCAGGAAAGTCCCAGGGAGAGAGATTTTGTTATTCACCCCTACCCAGCCACAGTGAGTAAACAGTGAGCACTTGTTGCAAAGAAGAGCCAGCAACATACTGGGTTGTATTAACAAAACAGGATCTCTTGCAGATCAAGATAAGCAATTCTTCCACCTTATTTGGCACTGGTGAGGCCTCCCCTGGAGTACTGTGTCCAGTTTTGAACCCCATGCTTCAAGAAATATGCAGACAGATATGAAAGAGTCCAACAGAGTGACAAAAATGATTGAAGACCTTGGTAACATTACTTATGAGCAGGGACCTGGGTTTTCTGTTCACCACAGAAAAACATGGTAAAACCTGGATTTTTTCATTTTAAGGAGAAAACCGTGGGAAACGGGGTTTTCTTTTGCAGGCTACCAGAAATCCAGCCTGCAAGGGGCTGTGGGGAGCAGAAAAGGGTGATAAGGCAGGGAGCGCCACATGCATGTGTATACAATCACATGCACATGGCAGCCAGGCAACATAGAAAGAAACTCCCACAGTTCACAGCACGTAAGTCTGAGGAGGGAGGGGAGGATTGAGGCCCCCACTGTGAGAGAGGGAAGGAGTTGGGCAGGGTTGGGAATGCTGCCCAGCCAGGGTGGTATGTGAGGCTTGGGGCCCAAATGCACAGCCGCAGGACGCAGGCAGGGAGCAGGACAGAGCCAGGGGCAGCTTGTCCAGAGGGTGGCAGGGGGGCTGGCTCCCTACCACTAAGCACACTCCCACGAAAAGGCATGGGAGGCACGTGCCCCCCAGATTTGTGCATGGATCAGGGATGGATATAGGCTGCCCATTGTGGGCTCAGGGTTCCCCACCCTACTGCCCTCCCCCTGGGGCCTCTGCAGCCCAGCACATGGGACCTGGTACAGCAGGGCAGGGCAAAGCGAGGTAGGGAAGCTTGCTGCCACCACTGAGAGCCCCTCACCACTAGAGCGAGGCATCCCCTGCCCACCTGGCAGTAGTAGGGGTGGCAGCATGGACTTGTAACCCCACTGCTGCTGGGTGGGCAGAACATGCCTCACCATGGCAGCACAGGGTTCCTGGTGGTGGCACCAAGCCTCCCCACCCCTCGCTCCCACACCAGGTCTTGTCCACTGGGCCAGGGGCCCCAAGAGGCCAGCAGGGCAGGGAGCCCTGAACCCATGCTCACACTGCCCCCCTCCCCCATGGGCTCTGCTCCAGCCATGCTGCCCACAAAGGAGGGGGAGTCAGGCTCTGCACTCTGCTCTGGCCACAGCAGCCTCTGCCTCCCACGGGCAACAGAGTAAGAGAGAAACAGCTGCAGCTGGATGTGTGTACCCGTGAGCGACGGGGCAGAGGGAGCTCTGATTTTCCATGATAAACCCAAAATCAAAGTGTCAAAATTTATAGGTTTTTAGAATTTATTTTATTATAGTGATCAAGGCACTAGTAGGCTACCAAACGGCTTAAAACTTGTAAATGTATCAATAAAACATTTTGTTCAACTGATACCATGTGTGTGTGGCACTTCATTTTAAATCACTGAAAAACATGGATGGCAAGGGGAGAGGGGGGGTAAATCACAGAAATTGTGATTTTTTTCAACAGAGAAAACCAGGATCCCTGCTCATAAGGAAAGGCTGAACGTACCAAGATTATTTAATATGAAGAAGAAGCGGGGGTTGACAACAGTGGGGATTTGATAACAATCCTCAAATACTTTAAGGACAGTTATAACAGATGGAGATGGACTTTCCTCTGTAGCAGTAAGGGACAGAACTATGAGCAGCCGCCTCAAACTGTAGCAGAGGGTGGAGATTAGGAATAACTTTTTGACTCAGAGTAGTCAAGCACCGGTCCAGTCTTAAAGAAGTTGCAGAATCTCCATCAAGGGAAATTTCAGGACCAGGTTAGACAGACACTTGACTGGTATGATTTAGTCAGGGATGATCCTGGTCTTAGGCAGGAGACAACTAGATGACCTTATGAGTCCTCCTTTTCTACGATCTTAAGTCTCAAAATGAAGTAGGGGCATCTACCTACATCATCAGAAGGCAGGTTTAAAACAAAGAAAATAATTTTCTTTTTTTACACACACACACACACACACACACACACACACACACAGAATTTGCTTATGGAGTCAGTAAAGACTGATGCAAAGAATTCAGTTAGCTTCTCTGCTATGGCACTATCATCTCTGAGCACATTTTTTTTTTTTTTTTTTTTTTTTACACCTGGTAATTTAATGGTCGCACCAGGCTGACTTCCTGCTTCTGATGTAGCAAAAAAAATTTATTGTTAACTTTAGTGCCTTTTGCAAGATGCTCTTCAAATCCTTTTTCGGCTTACCTTATTAAGTTTTTATATTTACGTTTTATCTGTCAGAGTGCACGTGCTTCCCTGTTTTCCTCATTTGGAGACATTCTCTTTTTTTTTTGTATGATGTCTTTGCCATTGATAGCCTCCTCAACTTTGCTATTAAGCTACACAGGGCTTTTTTGGGGGGGACCACTTGGTACCTTTTTTGGTTTTGATGCATACGCTTGTCCTGAGCAGTATTTCTGTAATATAGTTTTATCATATCATGGTTAGTTTGTCTCAAGTTTCCTATCACCTTCACATTTGCAACCAATTCTTCCTTACTGGTCAGAATAAGATGCAAGCTGAAGTGCTTGTCTTTGGGTATTAATAGTGATGTACAGAAGAGTGGGGCTAAAACCCCCTCACATTGGTATTGGTGGCAAAGGACCTGCCTGATCACTAAGGGATTTGGATACCTTAGCTAACGATCATTTGTCAGGAACTGGGCCTCTGATGCACAAATCCATAGTAACTTTCATAGATCACTCCAGAAAACAGGATGTCATGTAGCAGCCCCAGTTTCTCAGGTCCTGCTGAGAAAGACTGTTCTACTTGCCAGTCATGGCTTCCAAAGGGCACGTCTAAGCAAGGACTCACACAGTTGAGATCAATTCATTCTATGCAACTTAAGGCACTATAAATAAATGTGCAGATGCCTTCATTCATGAGGAAGGCAAACTGAAGCCCCTTTACTCCTGAATACGTGCTTCCACATAGGGGTTTTGGGGTGTAATACTACACTTACCTCAACCAGGACTGGCTTTAACTCCAACTGGTCAGCTGAACACACAACTAAGAAAAACTCCCAATAAGGTGGTGGGAATGTGCCCTGAAACATGAAACTATAGCAGTGTCCAGTAAACTTTGCTGACAGCTGGTTAGATGCAAAGAAGAAGGTTTGAAAGACAGTCTGCTGAAACAAGTGGAACAACTAAGTCAGGCACCTAAATACCTCTGAGGATCTGAGCTCAAGTGGTAATGGAGGTCAGTCACCTATGTGCCGCTACAAAGACATTTAACGCTAGTGCAGTTCTAAGCAATACTGGTGACCAGATTTCCATACAAGCTTTCATACTCAGTGAATAGGAATCAACATAAACAATATCCAAAAAAAATACCAAATGTCATAATCAACAGGTACTCACCAACACTCTCTCACTCATGTTCTGTCCAAAAACAAATTTGTTGCTGGATGGATCTGCGCTGTTTGTAGAATTCTCTAAACTGGAGGGGAGGAAGAGGGGGGTAAAAAACCAAATGTTTTCATTAAACACAGTGCAAAGAACTTAATGATCAATAACAATTTAAGAACAAGGGACCAGTTTTCACCTGCCTGACCTTGACTTGTCTGTTCCCTGATGCAATGAGAATAAGGAAGTGTGAGGCATTATAAGACAAATTAGCAATGCAGATATAGGCAAGTTATAAAACTTGACATCCTCAAACACTTTCTTATATAAGTAAACGTTCTGTATTTTGTCAAGTTATCCCCTACGCTCAAGTACTAACCTCCACATATTTGCTTTCAAAATTAGAAATATAAGCATCATCTCACATACTTCTAAGTGCTTATCCTCTATTAAAAAGGCTTACAATATATTATACTGAATATCAGTTTACAGGTCAAGAGCACCCGTTTTAGCACTTGAGATTTCTGATGTAAATAGTCTTTTCCCTCTCTAACTTCTAGAATTATTCATTTGAAAGAGTATTCACACTTTTTTCCAATTGTTTTTAAACAAACTCTAAAGATAATAGATGAGCAATATAGATTAGGTTATTCTTTCAGTCCTATTGACTGAAAAGTGTGTGCAGCATTACAGCATGCCTATTTATTTTTTATGCTAATCTAACCTTCACCCCTTTCTAATGGAATGGTGTTTTTATAACAGCAGTTCGACTCCAATCTTATTTGACTATCAATAATATTGACTCTTCTATCCTTCCCTTAACTTCCTTAAATTTTAGAAGGAAGAAAAGAAAGTATTTCCAACCATGAGCAACATACCCACAATAATTATTTTAAACAGAAGATGCAAAGAACCACCATCTTTTGAATAACCTAGCAGAGACTAGCATTCAAAGCCTAGAAATCTCATGACAATGCATGGAAAAAAAATGGTTAGGAGCTTGGCTCCTGTTTCACATGTGTTATATTTTTATTGTCTATTTTCTAACACAAGGATGCCAAAATGTGTGCAGCCCATGCCACACTGGCCCTGTGTGCCATATGCAGCATGCAGAGTTGGGGCCAGTGTGCTGTGCACAACATGGAGGCCATTCTAGGATCTGCAGTGAAAATGACGGCTGTACCAGACTGGCCCTGTACACTGGATCTGGCGTTGGTCTGGACTGAGCTATTTGTGGCCCATATACGGGCCATGCATACCAGATCCAGTACGCAGGGCTGGGCTGGTGTAAGTACCAAAAGCCACATATACCGCAGAACAGCCCCTCATGGTGTGTGTGTGCCTGGACTGGCCCCATGTGCCACATGCTCCTCAGTTCCTTCACAATTAGAAGTCTGAGGATTCCAAAAGACAGGATGGGTTACAAGTTGTGAAATCTATAATGTGAGAACATCTCAAAGAACCACAGTTATTATAAGAAAAAACTCTTTTCTTTAGAGTATGCATGGGTATGAAGCCCCACTGTAAGTGACAGGCAAGCAATTCATCTTCTCTTGATGATGGAATGAGGAAGATAAGCTGTAGCACTTGAACAGCTGTTTTAGAAAGGAAGCAGCTGTTTCCTTTCTAAATCCTGGCATTTGCTTTGGCATCTAGCTCCAAGGTGTAATGTTTGATAAAAGGTTAGCAGGTTACTTCACATTACTGCTTTGCAGATTTCTCTTTTGCAAGTTTCTTAAAAAGGGCCAAAGACTTAAAAACTCAGGTGTAGTAAACCGCATCTGCTGGCAGAGGTCCACAAAGCAACTAGTACCACACTACGTTATCCATTTAGCTACTCTTTATGAGATGATCTGAGCTTTGAAACATCTAGCTATTCCCACTAATAACTGGAAGGAATTCTGAATCATTTAGTCCTACAGAAGCTGTAAAAGATATGGAAAATGTCAACTGTGCAACTTTTTTCAATTTATATTAAGACTTTGGGAGGAAGACATGCAAATTAACTGATTCAGATGAAACTACAAAACCATCATATGGATAAAGTTAAGAGTGAGGTTTCAACACCAACTTATCTCTAGGAAATATTTCTAGGGAAGGTCATTCATACATACTTGGAATTCAAATCATTCTCTTGGCCAATGCAACAGCTACTAAGAAAAGTGTAAGAGGGAGATGAAGCAAGAAAGATTTTGTGAAAGCAGCTCAAAAGGCTTCATGAGTCAAGATGATGTTGTGAGCCCAAGCAGAATAACATTCTAGGACTGGTGGGTTAGTATGTAACAGGTCACCAAACAATCTAGATATCATTAAATCAAATAACTAACTATGCAAGTGGATAGCAAACTGAGGTTGCTACAAGGTACACCTTACTGGAGCTGAACAATAGGCTAGAATGTTTCAAAGCAGCAAAAAAGTCAAAGATCCGAGACACTGTAACCTGAATAGACAGTACATATCTGTACCCTATATTTAGAATGTTTTCCATTCTGGAAAAACAAGTCTTTCCAAGAGATGCCATCCTGCTCTGTATCAGGATCTCATGGACTTGTGTAGGGCAGTCTGTCTTTAACAGCCAACACCCAAGATAAAACACAGTGACCTACGGAGCCAGCAAACAGGGTAAGCAGTTTGCATGCAGTTCGCAAGCTAGGCCAATTCATGGGCACCCTGCCCCTTTTTTGAGGGGCAAGTCTTTCAGCTTGGCGTGAGGAAGCAGGGGGATGGGGGGGGGGGGAAGAACCTTCAGGGACAGGAGCAACAAACAAGCCCCTTCCAGGAGAGTTCACTTGGGAAGCTCTGCTCGAAAGAGCAATAAGAGAGAAAAAGCAAATTAAGAGACCCAGGAAAATGGCTGGGCCAGATCCACTGCCATTGCTTCTGCTTGCACCGGTGAGGCTTCTGTCCAGGCAGGACTGCTCTCCATCGAAGCTTCCACCCAGGTCCTGGTTTGGCGCTGTGGGAACTGCAACTTGTAAGTTCCTTTCAGCGATGGCCAGGTCCGGGAGTGCCTGCGGTGAGAGCGGTGCCTCCTGGTGGTGTCTCTCAGGGAACAGGCAAGAGAACTACAAGGAGGAGGTGGCGAAGCTCCGAAGCATCCTCAGCCATGAGGCGTTCATCAATTTGATGCTCGAGGAGACTTCTAGGACTGTGGAGGAAGAAGTGCCAGATGCAGCACTAGAGAATAGAGAGGACATGGACTCCCAAGAGGGTGGAAGCTGGAGCCTTGTAACTTCTGGCAGCAAGCAGAGATCTTCATCTACACTTACAGTCATTTATCTGGAGAACAGATACGCAGCTCTAACAGCAGAAAGGGAGGAGCATGTTCCATTGGTGGAAGACGGGAAGGGTCAAGATGAATGCTACCAAGAAGAAGCAACAGGTGGAAGTGGTCAGAGACTCCCTTCTACAGGAGAATGGAGGGAGCCATCTGCCAGCCTGATATGTTGTCTTGGGAGGTCTGCTGCTTGCCCAGATCCGAGATGTCACAGAGGGATTACTGAGGCTCATCCAGCCCTCTGACTACTACCCCATGCTGCTCATCCATTTGGGCACCAATAATACTGTCAGGGGAGACCCTGAGCATATCAAAATTGACTACAGGGCTCTGAGTGCAAGGGAGAGGGCAGCTGGGGCTCAGGTTGTGTTTTCACTGATCCTTCCAGTCAAGGAAAAGGGCCCAGGCAAGAGAGGTGTATCCTGCAGATTGACACTGGGCTGCACAGGTGGTGTTGCCAGCAGGGATTTGACTTCTTCAAACATGGGATGTTGTTCCAAGAAGGATTGCTGGGGAAAGATAGGATCCACCTGGGAAAGACAGGGAAGAGAGTCTTCACAAACAGGCTCACTAACCTAGTGAGGAGGGCTTTAAAACTAGGTTCACCAGGAGATGGAGACCAAAGCCATGAGGTAAGTGGGGAAGCAGGAGACCTGGAGGAAGAGCAAGCAGGAGGGGGAAAAACAAGGGATGTGTTCTCATACTTCCTGAGAAATCAAGGCAATCAAATACCTAACCTCAGGTGCCTGTATACAAATGCACAAAGCCTGGGAAACAAGCAACAAGAATTGGAAGTCCTTGCAGTCATGGTACTATGATGTGATTGGAATAACAGAGACTTGGTGAGAGCTCGCATGACTGGAGCATTGTCATGGATGGGTATAAACTGTTCAGGAAGGACAGGCAGGGGAGGAGAGGAGGAGGAGTTGCACTTTATGTAAAAGAGCCATATGATTACGCAGAGCTCCAGTATGAAACTAGAGACAGGCCTACTGAGTCTCTGGGTTAGGGTTAGAAGGGAGAGCAATAAGGGTGATGTTGTGGTGGGTGTGTGGTATAGACCACCAGACCAGGAGGAAGTGGTGGATGAGGCTTTCTTCAAACAGCTAGTGGAAGTTTCCCCAATCACAGGCCCTGGCTCTCATGGGGGACTTCAATCATCCTGAAATCCAGCCCTAATGTCTACGAAATCTATGAGTGCAAAGTCCTGTACTTAGGACAGAAGAATCCCATGCACACAGTATAAGCTGGGGGCTGACTGTCTGGGCAGCAGCTCTGCAGAAAAGGACCTGAGGGTTACAATGGACAATAAGCTGAATATGAGCCAGCAGTATGCCCTAGTTGCCAAGAAGGCTAATGGCATACTGAGCTGCATTGGTAGGTGTGTTGCCGGTAGGTCAAGGGAAGTAATTATTCCCTTCTATTCAGCACCAGTGAGGCCACATCTGGAGTACTGTGTTCAGTTTTGGGCCCCCCACTACAGAAAGGATGTGGACAAATTGGAGAGAGAGTCCAGAGGAGGGCAACAAAAGTGGTGACGGGGCTGGAAGACGTGACTTATTAGGAAAGGCTAGGGGAACTGGGCTTATTTAGTCTAGAAAAGAGGAGACAGAGAAGACTTAATAGCAGTCTTCAACTACCTGAAGGGGGGGGGGGCGGGGGTTGAAAGAGGATGGAGCTGGACTGTTCTCAGTGGTGGCAGATGACAGAACAAAGAGCAACAGTCTCAAGTTGCACCAAGGGAAATTTAGGTTAGATAATCAGGAAGAATTCTCTCACTAGGAGGAGACTAAAACACTGGAATAGGTTACCCAGAGAGGCAGTGTAAGCTCCACCCATGGGGGTTTTCAAAACATGGCTAGACAAAGCTTGGCCTGGGATGATCTAGTTGGGGATGGTCCTGCTGTGAGCAGGGGGTTGGACTAGATGACCTCCTGAGGTCCCTTCCAACCCTAACTTTCTATGATTCTATGACCTCAGGTCTGGCCAAAACTGCCCTACAAAAGGTGACTGTCACTGTTATGTCAGACTTTCCTGCAAATAAGGGTAGTCACTGGAAAGTTATGAGAGTCCTCAATTTCACTGTAGAAACAAGTTGCATATATCCCGTACAAAACTACTGTGGAACAGTAGTTTTGACACTTGGTGCAATGCTTAGTGGTGGAACAGGTCTATCACAGACATCCCTCACTGGCTGTAAGACATACTTCCATATCAGCCATTCATGATCATAACAGGTTCTGCTCAAGAAGTCCCCCAAATTGTTGCTCATAGTGGGCCTGAAAATGGTAGCCCTTTGTATGCACTCTTGGGTTCCAGCCATCATCCCAATTCTGAGGACACAGGACGACACCATAAGCTTCTGTCCACCTTGAATATCACTTAATAGTAGACTGAACTAAGTCAGAGTTGTATGGGCCACAAATTGAAGCAAACTTTAATGAGCTCAGGAGGTTAGTAAGTGAGGCACTGGAGGATAAGAGCCTTGGTGAGATGAGAGTCCAGGAAAGGTGGTTGGTTCCTCAAAAGAGCGATCCTTTGGGCACAGAAGGGGACAATCCCATTGCACACAAAGGGGAGCCAAAGGGGCAAAGAAATGCTCTTGGCTGAACAGGGAAATTCAGGAAAGCTTAAGGATGAAAAAAGAGGCGCACAGACTATGGAAGCAGGGGGTAGGCACCAAGGAGAATTATATCTACTTGGCTCGCACTTGCATGGAGTCAGTTAGAAAGGCCAAGGCAGTAATGAAAGGCAACAAAATTTAAAGACAAAAAGCTGGCAACAAAAACTAAAGACAAGAAAAAGTCCTTCTTCAGGTATATAGGGAGCAATAAGAAAGCACATGGTAACATTGGACCCCTACAGAACAGGCTAGGGCAATGTGACGAATAGGAAGGACAAACCTGAGCTCCTCAATGAGTTTTTTGCATCAGTATTCCTGAACACAGATAATGACATATCTCCAAGCTGGACTATAGACAAGCACAGGAGGGATGACAGCCCACCAAAGGTTAGCACTGACCCAGTGAAGGGACACTTGGAGTGGCTTGATGCGTTCAAGTCAGTAGGCCTAGATGATCTTCATCCAAGGGTGCTGAAAGAATTGGATAGTGTCATACCAGAACCATTGGCAGGACTGTCTGAGCACTCATAGTGCTCAGGACAAGTCCCAGAGGACTGGAAAAGGGCCAATGTGGTCCTTATTTTCAAGAAGGGGAAAAAGGAGGATAGGTGTAACTATAGACCAGTTAGTCTCACCTCTATCCTTGGGAAGACCTTTGAAAAATTATCAAGGATTATATTAGTGGGAGTCCAGCAGGAAAAATAATGCTGAAGGGCAACCAGCATGGATTCATAGCAGGTAGGTCCTACCTGACCAACCTTGTTTCTTTCTACAACCAGGTCACAAACTGCTTAGATGCGGGAGTTGAGGTGGATGTCATTTACTTGGGTTTTTAAAAAAGCTTTTGTCACATCCCATTCTCACTAAAAAAACTAAGTGGCTGTGACTTAGATGATTTCACGGTCAGGTGGGTGGCAAATTGGCGAAATGGGATGCACCCAGAAAGTGGTGGTGAACAGGTCAGTCTCAACCTGCAAAGATATGGGCAGCGGAGTCCCCCAAAACTCAGTCCTTGGACCTGTGCTGTTCAGTATCTTCACCATCGACTTGGAAAAGGGCATGGAGAGCACACTGTCCAAGTCCATGGATGACACAAAATTATGGGGTAAAGTAGACACACTGGAGGGCAGGGAACAGATTCAGGCAGATTTGGACAGGCTGGAAAGGTGGACAGAACAAAATAGGATGCAGTTTAATAAAGATAAGTGCAGAGTACTACACCTAGGGAGAAGGAATCACCAACACACTTACAGGTTGGGAGATGACCATCTAAGGAGCACAGCAGTGGAAAGAGATCTCGGGAGTCATAGGGGACTCAAAGTCATTTCCTATTATGAGAGAAAAGATGCGAGTGTGTGTCCGTGTGTGCATGTGTGTACACACACATTACTAGGAGAACAACTATAAAGAGCAAAGAACAACTGTAATTACAGACTTGTTGCTGTCTCCTGCTGAGAGCTGACTGATCAGTTATCTGGGCAAGAGGAGAAAGATGTTTCTGTTCTCTTTGATGCACATATCCCATTACTATGCACTGTCTGAACACAATCAGAATGACAGCACCTTGTACAGGGGTGTAGGCTGTAGCCGTGTTGGTCTAAGGACCCACACTGTCTGGCTTGCATGCATACCAGCCCAGCCTCACACTTTACTATTCATTCCATCCAGGAAGAGCATACACTAACTGCAGAAGCTTCCTCAGCCTCACAAAGGGTTTTTAAACCTGAAAGCTTGCTAAGGAAACCTTCCCCCCGCCCCAATTATTTTTGTTGCTGTAATAAAAAATATTGGATTCACCCAAAGAACCTTGAGCACCTTGTACATGTATTTATGGGGCTGTTGTGAATCCAGGGTGTACAAGCAAACAGCCTACCGCAAAGTAAAAGAGTGATGGGGTTTACTGTGTGGCAGCTGCTTCACCACAATTGTGTGTGCACATACATTCTTTGCACTAAGTGGAACATGAACCATCTTCAAAGCAAGACTTCTGAAGTGTTGCTTACATAACCATACCTTCAAATATTTTCTGCAGGTAGGCTTGCTTACATGAAAACATATAACCTATACGTTAAGTATCACAAACCAAATCTTGAGCCTGTAAGGAAAGGAGTAGTACGTCAAGAATCAACACGTGAAGACAAAGTGACAGCATGCAACCATTCTTTTCAAGCCTAAGGAGTATGAAAATCCCCTAACTTCTTCAGATTAAGAGCTAATTGGGAGCACAAAATAGCTTAAAATGCATGTTTGTCTATACACACAGTTATTTCAAAAGAGGAGCTGCTGATTGGTGAGTGGGAGTGCTCACCAGCTGTTGCACTTTAACAGTGACATTTGTATTGCTCCTAGCTTGTGCACATGTAGTAAAAACTGCTCCAAATTTAACTCTGGATGAGGGAGTAGTATTTTGCAAGTCAGGCCTGATAGTTCACAATGAGGACTTTCAGTGGGAGTACTTGGGGCAAAAATAACCCTGTTTTTAAGATAAACTAATCAAGCTCTGAAAGGGGATTATATAACAGCATGGTTATATGCCTGCATTATTTAGGGTGGGGGTTCTTTCCAAAGGGAATTGTCTTATGCTTTGACCCAAAGCAGTCTTTAGATGTGTACCTGGAGTAGGTGATCTGGCTAAATGATACCTCTGAAGTGCAAAAATCTCCTCTTTTATGATGTATGGGAAAAGGATCTGTTCCAGGACATGAGCAAAGACCATCTCCAATACACCATGGCTCAGGTTTGGGTAATTCGTTTGAAGTGGGGATATAAAAACAGCTGGCATACTTAAAACAACCCAAAGGAGTGTTCAGAAGGTAAGAAAGAAGGACATCTACTCAATGCAGGCAAAAAGCCAGTAAGTTAAAGAAGAATGCATTTCTTCCACTGAGTACCTAAAGAATGGTATGGTCCCAATAGAAAATGAAATCTCAGTATGTAGTATGCCCTACAGTTTTTTCACTCTGAAACTTATGAGTAGGGATCCAGGTTTTCCGTTTCCCACAGAAAATGGAGTAAACCGCAGATTTTACCTTTTACCAGAGGCAAACAAGGACTTCTCATTTTACAAGAGAAATCCACAGATTTTGCCCTTTTGCAGTGAGCTGGGAAGGAGTAGGAGGAAGGCAGTGAGACAGAAGGCACCATGTGCATGCACATGCATGTGGTCCCAAGCAGCCAGAGAGCAGGTTC
>NW_005843149.1:196759-209943 GCF_000455745.1 Alligator sinensis | reverse complement strand
GGGGGGGGGGGGGGGGGGGGGGGAAAGAGGAGGATTGAGGCTCCTGTAGGGAGGAAGCTGAGCAGGGTTAGGGTTGCTGCCCAGCTAGGTGGGGCTTAGGGCCCAGGGCTGCAATGAGCAACTGCAGGGCCCCAACAGGGAGCAGGATGGGACTGCAGGTGGCTCGTCCAGGGGAGGGGGAGGGCCAGCTCCCCGCTGCCATGCGCACTCTCAGGGAGCAAGGGGGGAACCCACACCCCCCCAGATCTGCACAGAGGCTCCCACCCTGCTTCCTTCCCCCAGGGCCTCCGCAGCCTAGCAGGCATGACAGCACAACAGGGAACAATGGGGCCACGTGGAGATCTCCTCGCTGCTGTGAGCTTCCCCTGCACTGCCCTGGCGACACGCCCCCTGCGCATGCCACTGCTTTGAGGGGCACAGCCCCATGCTGTTACCCTCACTGCAGCCCCGTGTGCAGGAGGCGTGTTTCCAGGGCAAGGTTAGCAGCAGCGAGCAGCTTCTCCGCATGGCTCCTCTGCTCCCTGCTGCACCGGGTGGCGCCTGCTGGACTGCAGAGGCCCCAGAGGAGGGAAGCAGGGCAACAGGGAATAGCAGGCCAGTGCAGAGAAGCTACCTGCTGCTGCAAGCTGTGCACTGCTTCCCTTCCCTGGGGCCTCCGCAGCCCAGCAGGCACCATCCGGCACAGAGGAACCGGGGATCTCCTTGCTACTGCTCACCCCACACTGCCCTGGTAACGGGCCTCCTACAGGTGGGGCTACAGCGAGGGCAGCAGCACAGGGCTGTGCTCCTCAAAGCAGCAGCATACACAGGGGGTGCATTGCCACAGCAGCTGGGGGTGGGTGTTTGTAGCAGTGAGAAGATCCCCGCACAGCCCCACTGTCTCCTGCTCAGCTGGGTCATACCTGCAGTGCTGTGGAGGCCATTTGGTGGGGAAGCAGAGTGGGAGCTTGAGCTGCCTCCCGTACAGATCTGAGGGGCACAGGTCCCCCTCTGCCCCCCAGGAGTGCACGCAGTGGTGGGGAGCTGCTCTGCCCAAGCCCACAGCAGTGGGGAGCGAAGGCAAGGGGCTGTGGACCTGGGTCCACAGCCTTGGCAGCTGGGGGCCCCCTCCGGCAGGGCTGGGGAAACAGGGACTTGGGTGGGGGGTGAGGGGCACGAACAGAGCCAGGGGGCTGTACGGGGCCTTTAATTTTAATCACGGATTTTGGGTTTATTAAGAGAATTTGTGATTTTTTTGAGGAGAATGTTTTGGGTTTGTTTGTTTGTTTTGGGGGGGTTAATCAGGGAAAACCAGGATCCCTACTTATGAGGCTTAGCCATCAGTGCAAATGTTGGTATATAGACAGGAACAGCGTTTTCTTTTCTGTGCACAGTCACAATGGTGCCTTTATACTACAATTTGGAAAACATGTTACTCCAAAGACAAACCTTCTAGAAGTCCCAATTTTAGAGCCCTTGCAAGATGGTTCTACATAGTACCTGCAACAGAGTCAGTGCTCCTGCAGCTCTACCTCTCTGTGCTTGTCTTTGGTGCAGAGAGACAGTCTCAGGACTGGCTGAAGTCAGCACAAAGGTACAAATGCCAATATTACTGCCACCTTGTTCTAGGATTCCTTCAAGCAGAGTCAGAGTACACCGTGTGCTTGAGGGAGTGCTGTCTAATTATTTTTTGCTCTAGTCTGGTTTCTGGTCCAGTCTTGTCCAAGTCAGACACAGCATAAACTGCTCTAACTTGTCTAATTCCTTAGCAAAGAAACCAGCTTAAAAAACCTGACCAAAGATGATTGTTCCTCAATCAAGAGAGACATCAACTATGCCCATCTCTAAGGAAAAGGAAACAAGCACTGGATAGGTAGTGTTTGAATCCTAACAGCTTACACTGTGTGCCACGAGGTATGGCAACTGACATGAAATGCCTCATTCTACTGTTCAGAGGTTATCTTCTTAGTGCAATAGTAGGATTTTTTTTTTTTTTTTTTTTTTTTAAATGCAGACACTGAATGAGGACACGGTTCTTCAAAACCTGTGTTTTCACAAAAAACACAAACTTTGAAGCTTTTAATAATAGTAAGTCAGATACTTCTGGGTTGTCTCAGTGCCACAGATGTTCAAGGGAACCAAGGGTAATTCCTGTAATAGACCCATGGGCCCAAGAATTCTAGCTGTGCCAGTTAAAAACAATCTGAAATACACCCCATAATAAAAAGGTGGAGAATTTCTCCAATATCTGATGCTAAGTTCATTTTAGACTCTTTGCAAACTCAAGCCGGTTGCATTTGTCACATTCTCTTCACATTTTGAAGATATTATTTGCAGTCATAAATATTTAATTTATTTATTCTCTCTCTCTCTCTCCCCTCCCCTATACTGTGGGAGACAGAATAATTAAATGATATATGCATTTAGAGAGAAGACAGAAAGAGCCAGTGTGCAAGTGAAGGCACTGGCTGATAAACCTGAAAAACAAAGTGGAAATCTCAAAAAAAAAGAAAAAAGAAAAGAAAGGAAACAAGCAACAAACCCCTCCCCCTGAAGAAACCCGAGTGTAGTACTGCTGCTGTCTACTAGCCACATACTTGTATTTTCAGCAGGTTTCAATGCATTGAAAAATACGAGCATCTCCACTAGACAGCAGGAGCACTACTAATAATGCTCTGTCCACACTATAGAATGAAGATGCTCAACCTTTTTTGTAGTCTCACCTGGAACTGATGTACTGAAGAAAGTAATTTGTTGCAGATGGAGGGTCTGAACTTGGAAGTCCTGCAATCTGTACTTCAACTGTTTCATCACTTTCATCTCCTAACTACAAGTTAAAAAAATAGTAATAGTATAAAAAGAAGAGATGCTCATAGCTATTAAAAACTATGACATAGGCTGTATTCTATTGCAAGATGTATATTTTCATTCACTATAGAAGAACCACACAAAATGTATCATAGCAAGTGTCCCATTGTTTCAGGTGGAGCCCCAGCAGAAGTGCCAGTATATTGTATCCATTAATCTGTAAATTAACAGGATGAACCAAGTCCAGACACCACTGTAACTATTACACAACTGCACTGGAACTATATTAAAAAAGAATAACTTTTTCCTATGCCTTATTATGCATGTTATTACCATGTAGTATTTGTGGTTAGCTGCCATCTCTGCAGTTCTAAACTCTTCACATCTCCTCCCTGGATATGCAGGAAAGACATGCTTATGAATACCATTTTTTTTTTTTTTTTTATACAGTAGATGTTGATGATTAATCTGTTTAAAGGCAGTGGTTCTCAACCTTTTTATACCCAAGGCACTCCTCAGAAAATGCCAGCTCTTAGCTTTAAACTTTTTTTTTGTTTTTTGGTTGGGTTTTTTTTTTGGTTGGTTGGTTGGTTGGGGTTTTTTTTGTTTTTTTACACTGTAGACAAAAAAAAGCACAATTCTTTAGTTGGAAAGAACTCAGAAAGACCACAACTTGTCAATGTTTTTGACATTATGGATCCCTATCTGAAATCTCTGGGTTTAGCCTGTGGATCACACTGAGGTGCTTGTACATCAATAGTACTAACATTGCGTGGCTCTCTTAAAAAGACCTGACTGCACCCTTGTTAAGAATCACTGGTTTAAAACATGTATATTCACTCTTCTCCTCTTGCTGCTGCAGATGCCTGTGGAAACTTGCATTGCACAGAATTGCCATGGAAGGACCACTGCAATTTCAGTACAAGAAAAAGCTTTCATTCCCAGGCCAAGAGCTCAGAAGAATCACCACCAAATCCCATAGTTCTTATGCAAGGTAGTAGCTGGTGTTTTTCTTAAGAAAAACTAATTTTCTCACTCTTTGAGCAGTACTTCTCTTTAAACCTCAGTAACACTCACTTAGTAACCTCAGTACCATTTTAAACAGTAACACTGATTTTTTTTATATGGTGAGACACCAATTTTCTGAAGTGGCAACTAGGGCTCCAACCTTGGGCTCCCCCTGCATCTCCAAATAGCAGGTCCCAATGGCTAGGAGCCACACACACAGCCAGGACCATGAGTCACAGAGCTCATGGGCTCTAGCTCCCAGCTGTGCCTCATGCACATGAGGTGCAGTCAGGAGCCAGCCTTGGGTGGGCCCAGGGGTTTCATGTGCCCCCAAGCCTTGAGAATCATGGCAGCCATGATCTCCAGGGCAAAGGCTTCTCCCCATGGGTAGGAGCCTTGTCAGCTGATAGGGCTCCCAGCCGCAGGGGCGACCATGCTACACGTACGAATTAAATAACTCGATAGCAACCAGCTAAAGTTAGTATAAATTATTAAGGTCTAACGTTACAGCTGGTTGGAGCTTTTTATCATGTGATAGCTGCTTTCAGTAGGGGGCTGGATTAAATGAGTTCATGTCCCTTCCAGCCCTACTTTCCTACAATCTGTACATGCCCTTTGCGGGTCAATTTAGAAATAAAAGCTGGTATTGATTGCTTGAAACATGAGAAGTAAAATAGTAGCTAAATATTTGGATGTTGAATGCTGTCCCCTTCTATCTGGAGGACTGAACTAACTATAATTACAGAAATTCTTGCAAATACTGGCTATAAAAAAAGATAACAATAAAAAAATGCCAAGTGAAACAGAACTTTAGGCTTTACTAATCTAAGCTTCATTTTGTTTCCAGAATTGAGAAGACATAAATGAAATGGGAATTGGCATTTCTCTAATGAACAAGCTTGGAGTCCTACTTCTTTTATGCTTTTTCCAAGTTCAACCACTCTCAAAAAAAAATCAGGAAAAAAAAAAAAAAAAAAAAATCAGATTACATCTGTACCTTAACTCTGTCTCGCAAATTCTGCCCAAACACAAATGCTTGCTGTGCATTTTGCTCTGGCTTCTCATAATTATCATCCTCTGTAGTACTGTTCAGCTCTTTTTTCTGGCATTCTCGCACCTAAACGAAAAAAGTAGAAAAATTAAGATATTAAAAAAAACAGATTTTAAATGTTTGCTATAAACTAGATTTACCCTTTCCAATATTTTTTTTATTAATTCAAGGCATAAGAGATAGAAAAGAACAAGCCAGCATTACAGCATAATTCATCCTACAGATATATGTGCATCATATGACAGTTTCAGTGATGGGCTGCAGGAGGTAAGGGGAGTGGGAAGCACAGATGTGACCTTAACATCAATTCCGTCCAAACCAGTTATGGTAGTTTATCCAGAAATGTCTGGAAACTTCCATAAATATAATATCAACCAAATAGAGACTATATAAATACTTATTAGACCTGGAATAGTTTCTCCATAATCTAGATGTTTTGAATAGCTCATCTTTGGCAGTGTATAGCTGTGATCTTCCATTTACTTCAGACCAACTTCTTTCTTAAAAATACCATGCACACCCAAACAAATTTGCTAGGCTAAACTAAAGCACAGCTCTGCAACATTCTTACTTTTTTGCAATGCTACCTTTGGTCCCAACTCTGGATAAAGCTTAGATATGGAATTTACCTAGTAAGAGACGGGCACAGAACCCTTCCTACCTAACAAATGACTGACAGAATTATTAGGATCTTGCAGATACTCACAATACAGATGCTAAAAGAAAAGGAGAATCATGCTCTAAACAGCAATGTGTAGAATGCATCTGCAAAAAAATGCTGGATAATGAGTTACTTGGTTTTTGGTTGTAGTCGTGTTGGTCTAAGGACAGGCAGGCAAGGTTCTTTGAGTAGATGTGATATCTTTTATTAGACCAACTGAGTAGCTGGAAAAAAGTTATTTGCAAGCTGTGAGGCACAATTACTCTTCTTCAGGCACTGGAAGTCTCTGCTGTTCTGAGACTCAAAGGAATGAAAGAAGCTAAGCGTGACAGGATGTTATTGAGAACGTAAATAGGTGGAAATTAGGAAAACATAAAAGGTAGAGAAGGGAAAGGAAGGGGAGGGAAGCATGGGGGGGGAACAAAGGTGAATAAGGGAGACTCTACAGTAGCAGTAATTCAAGGTAGAGAAGAGACTGACTGAAGAAGTAAATAGCTAGAAATTAGCAAGACAAAGGGCAGAAAAAGAGGGGAGGAAGAGGAGAAGAAAGAAAAAAATGTAAGATTGTCCTGTGACACGTGTGCCCCCACAGGTAATTGGGTGTTCTTGTCTCTAGATTTCCAATGAACTGTGCACCAGAACGAACGCGCTTGTTTGTTCTTTCCTATGTATTTTCCATCAGGGCATTTGGTGCATTGGTTGAAATGTGTTACATTTCTGGAGGTGCAGGTGCAAGATCCAGGAATGGTGATGGTTCTGTTGTGGGGTGTAGTTATTGTGGGAGTGGTCAAGATGTGTTGGCGGGTTTTACATTTTTTTGTCCCGGCATGGTTTGGATCCATTTGGTGTGCTTTAGGCCATAGGAAGTTTGCTTCTGGTGATGTGGTTGTCAAGGTTCAGTGGTTATTTAAACGCTAGGATGGGTGGTTCTGAAAAGAGCTCTTTAAGAAATGGATCTTCTTCCAAGTATAGGTTGCAATTGTTTGAGGATTTTCCCATGAAGGTTCCAGGGAAGAGTGGTATGTCATAAGTAATAGTGTATGATTTGTGGGGATTTTCTTTATGTAGTGCAGCAAATCTTCGCATGGTACCTGGATAGCTCTTTCAGAAGTGTGATCTCGCTCTCTCTCTGGAGGAGTATCTTTGTTTGAAGGCCCTTTTGAGATTTGTGAGGTGGTGAACATAGGTATTCTCCTCGGTGCAAATTCAGTGATCTCAGAGAGCTCTGCTGTATATTACAGCTTTCTTGGCTTGTGTTTAGGGTGACTGCTGGTTCTGTGTAGATATGCATGTTGGTCTGTGGGTTTCTTGTATATGGTGGTTTGAATTCCACCATTTTGGATATTGATCATGGTGTCCAAAAAGGAAATGCTAGTGTTAGAGTATTCAAGCAACAGTCTGATGGAGGGGTGATGATTGTTGAATTTTTGGTGGAAGTCAGAGACTGCAGGGTTTCTGTCCAAACGATGAAGTTGTCATCTATGTATCTCAGGTATAGTAAGAGTTTGATGGTACAGTTCTTAAGGAATTCTTCCAGGTGGGCCATAAAAAGGTTGGCATATTGTGGGGCCATGTTTGTGCCCATAGCCTGGAGGAAGTGTTGGCTGTTGAAACTGAAGTTGTGTGTGAGGATGAAGTGTACAAGTTCAGTGATATCCTGAGGTCTGTACTCCGAGTTGTAATCTCACTCTTGTAGATATGTGAGGCAGGCTTGGATGTCATCCTAATGTGGGATGTTGGTGTATAAGCTAACGACAATCCATGGTGGCTAGGAGGGCATTGCTTGGAAAAGTGGTCTATGCTTTTGAGTTTTTACAGAAAGTCCATGGCATTTTGGATAAAACTGTCTTTGGGCGACAAGTGGTTTTAGGATGGATTCCATGAAACCTGATATTTCTTCTGTTAGCATCCCATGGTTTGAAATGATAGGTCTGTCAGTGTTCCTTTGCTTGTGGATTTTAGGGAGTATGTAAAAAGTCCTTGGATTGGGTAGTGGAGAGATCAGGGTCTGAAGGTTTTCTTGTAGTTCAGATGGAAATGATGTGATTGTGGTTTTGAGGTGAAAAGGGGAATTGGATCTCCCTCTAGTTTTTCCACAGTACGTGGCGTCAGAGAGTTGTCTGTTGGCTTCTTTACATAGTCCTCACAGTTAAGGATAACTATAGCTCCTCCTTTATCTGCTGGTTTTATTACTATTTGGTGGTTGGAACTTAAGAGATTCTATGGCCCTTCTCCCCGAGAGGGAGAGGTTTGTTATGGTGGCATTTGTTGTTGAGTGTTTCGTTGTTCATTCTCTTTCTGAAGCAGTCAACGTAGCAATCGAGGTTTGAATTTCATCCACTGTAAAGTGTCCAATCTGACGATTTTTTGGCATCAATTTTTTCGTTGATGTTGTCACTGGATCTAGCATTGAAAGTGGATTTCTTTTGGTTGTGGAAATATTCCTTCAGATGGAGGTGTTGAAAAAATTCTTCTAGTTCTCCACATTGTAATATCTTATTTGGGTGGGTTTTTTGGACAGAAATTAAGGCCTTTCGAGAGGACAGTTTTTTCAGCTTTGGTGCAAGTGAGTGAGTGAAGAGACTGATAACGTTAGAGGGCTGATTGGTACTTTCTGTTTCATCGAGTATGATGTTGGAATGTGTCACAACCCAAGGGTGTGATTGTGTGCGCGCACGCTTCGGCACTGCTAAATTATTTCCCGCCACGAGGAGCTTTCTTTGCAAGGTGCATTTCTCAGTTGCAAAGAGAAAACCCCAGTGCAAAGAAGTTCCTGCCACCCGCACGCAAATTTGTGTCCCACTATTGGCCAGTTCTAAATTATTCCCACGTGGCGGCTAGCGATTGGCTTGCTAGCCGTATAAGAGGCTTGAGCAGTTTCCGCCCAAGTTGGAGAACTCCAAGGAGAACCCCGCAAGGGAGGACTCCACAACCATCTGGAGGAGGAGGACTTCACGTCTCGTGAAGATCTCTAAGCGCTGCGGAGCCTAACAGACCCAGCATGTACCTTAAGAAGGCTATAGGGGTCTGATCAACCTCTGGCCTCTCCCCGTCGCCGAACGATCCCTTGACGAACCCCTTCCCTGCGCGCAAGTTCCACGGAGCCTAGCAAATTTCGTGCGAGTGTATCCAGAGCTCTTCTCCGAATTGTTTTCTTCAGTTGACACGACGGGCTCGCGTTTTTAGAAACTTCAGCCGGATTGGACTAGAGTTCGCGTGGAAGGAACTCTTGTCCGCTTCTCTTCTTTCCTATCTGTAACCGCAACTCAAGCAAGTTTTCCTGCCTGCACCGCGACCATCTACGGTGTAAGTAAAATAATCTTTAGTCAACCGCTAAGCGTCCGTGCCCAATTCTAGTCCACCGGCCTGCATTCCCCGACCCGCGTGCCAGGGCTGCTGGCCACAGCCCGCCGCGCACCCCCGAGGGCCTCGGACCGCTCCCGGCCCGCACAGAATGTTGTACGGTATTGGTGTCGTTCTTCTGAGGGTTGTTTTGGGGCTGGGAAAGTTGTTCCTGTAGTAACTGGTTCCATTTCTTCTTTTTATGTTGGATGGATGGCATAATAAATCTTTTGTACTCTTTTTGTGTACACTGTATAATGTTTGGGAAGATAACCTGATTCGTCTCTTGTAAGTGCTTCTAGCATGTCTTGATTTCCTTCTCAAGGCGATTTCTTTTGGAGTAGAGTATGTGAAGGAGATGATTTCTATGTTTTTCTGAAGTTCTCCTGCAGGACTGTTAAGCATTTGTGGAGCTGTGTGTGGAGCACAGGATTGCAGATGTTCAGTTTTTTGGGAATGATGGTGTTTCTTGCATAGGCTTAGAAAGTATATGTTGTTGTTGTTGAGATTAGCTTCTTTTTTTCTTCATGTTGTAAAGTTTCCATTTCAAACAGCAAGATTTGAGATCTTTCATGTTGCTGGGTTTTTGGTGGATAATGAGTGGAATGACATATTTTATGTTAAAGTCCTTCACTGATGTGGATTTTAAAGTGTGCACCTTGAATTCTGACATTTGTAGATTTGTTGAGAAAACCAAGTTAAAAAAATTTCTATTCACTTTGAGACTGGAATAATGTGTCTTTATGACTCTGAATGCTTTCACAAGCACTAAAATGTTCAACACAGAAGTATGGCATCCCAAAACAGAACCACAGACAGCAATATCCACATAATAAGGATATCAGATGAGTGCTTTTAGAAATATATTTATTTCCATTGGCCTGATACTCATCCAATAACATTCAAGAATAAAGAAAGGGACCAAGTTAGTGCTTGCCTGGATTCACCCAGCAATTAAGGGCCTGAACAGTGAAGAGACCACTATTAGGAAATCCCCTGCAGTTAGAAAGGATGATTCCCTCAACTCCAGGAAAACAAAACATTTTTGTTAGCAATATCAGTATAAGATTTTAGCCAATTCTCACTGAGGAATCTTCTAGCTTTATAAAATGGAAGTTGGGGGAGATGTAGAGTAGAAATAACAAAACCAACAGATTTACTAGCTCTTCCTTCTCTGAACCACTGCCTTTGCTTCACTCAACATCCATCTGCTACAGAAGGATGCAATGATGAAGTACCATAATGAAGTAACATCACCTGAACTTTAGGCCATGGCAACCTACATCTGCAGCTCAACATGAAAACCTCAATTTCCCAGGCTTATAAGGATGGCAGGAACATCTCTTATCCTCCTGTTGTACTACTTGCCTAAAAGTCTATCCTCTGTTCATTTTTTCCTTTTCCTGATATGTTATTATGAGCTTCTAACTCTGATTTGCACTACAACCCCTCTTCCCCTAAGGAAGGAATAATTCCTTTTGCACATAGGGATGTGGAAGAGACTCACAACTATAGGAATTGGTGCATGACTAACACTTGTCTTTTCTGCTTTGATTTGCCATCATGCATTATGAGAATGGACAAGGGAACCCAATACCAACAATGGCCATGTCTACATAAAGCATTTATATTTGGTTCCCCAGGGACAACTAGTGGGAGTGCACCTTGTGCCACTGCTAGTTGTCCCTGGAGAATACCTGTGCCACAGACCGTCTGGTGCATGGCAGGTTACCCCAGGTGGGGTAAGGGAGGCTGGGGCCCCAGCAGCCTTACCTGAGGTCCTCCTGGGACTGCAACAACAGTGATCCTGCCGCTCAGAGCCTGGCCGGCCGGAGTGTGGCTCTGGCCAGCCAGGCACTGGTTTTGAGGGGCAAGCACTGCTCCTGCGTGCACCAATCCACAATTTTTTGGAGCACGGTTTCTGACCCCTGGATATCCAGGGGTCAACCCCTCCCCCCCACCACCACCCAGCTCATGCTGCTGCCTCGCTGTGTAGAGAACAGCTGAACATGCAGTATGTGGCACCACAGATGCATGTGCAATGCCACATACTGCACAGCCGTGCTCATCTGGACGCAGCCAATTATTGCATATGTTGCACGCCGTGCCAGTGAGCAGTTAGGTACTGAGAAATATCTAGTGTACACTCTGAACATTTATGCAACTTAAGAAACAATGTTACTTCGCACCTCTTAGAAGTACACCCTAAAGCAGGTGTTGGCAAAGATTTCCTGCAGCAGACTGGAATGACAGCTTAGGCTGAAGGGGCACAGGCTCTAGGACCCAGCTGACACCTCCACTTTTCCCCAGCACAGCTTCTCTCTCTACCACCCAGCCATGGCACAGCTCCTGCTGCTAAACACTGGCTGAAGCCCCTGCTCCACAGATCAAATCCAAATTACTCTGAGGGCTGTAGGTTGCCAATCCTTGTCCTAAAGCAGGGTTCAGCAATGGTTTTTGGGCACAGTGCCGAAAACACCCACAACTTCGACTTGTAAAATTGTTGGCATGCCAGGGGTGGACAGCAGGGGAGCTGGAAGGGGCTCAATCTTTGTTGTGGCAATGTAACCCCAGCCCCTTCCCCACTGTCCACCCTGTGGCACACATGCATCTGCTGCCAGCAACAAGCTGCCCAGGCTGGCTACAGAAGGCAACCGGGAAGCTGCAAGTAAAATGGCTTCATGTACCATGGGTTGCAACCCCTGTCCTAAAGCATCCTCTTGAATCAGAATCTTCAGATGAAGATAAATCAAGAGATATCCCCACCCCCCTACATTTGTAGTCTTTTGAAGTAACTAGAGATCTGAACCTCTGCGAAGCATTTGGCGTTTATTTCTCATGATTTTCTCTTCCTTAAATAAAAGGAATTTTAGATTGAGAATCCTAGGGGACGGAGAGATACCTTGTGGTTAATCTATAGAACAGCTTTCCAAAAAGTTCAGCTGGTGCCTGGGGAAGAGTGGTATTGATCGGGGCCCAAAAGGCAGTTTTGCACGGTCTTATGCTCTGGTCAAGACAGTCAGATTGCCCACTCCGCTAAGACCAGGCTCTAGTCTTGGAGGTTCAGAAGGGGTCCTTGGCTGACGTGACAGGCAGGCAGTAGTTATAATCCACTAAATGGTGAGGGAAGGCTACAGAAGGAGGAGTGGAGTACAAGGAGACCCTGGTAAGGGTACTCTGATCTGGATCCCAGCCAGTAATTCCTCTTGCCACAACAGTTGAGGCAGAGGGACAAAGCAACTCCTCCATACTCAGTGAGGGCTCTAAGTGCGTGTTCTAAAAGTTGTGTTGAATAGTTACTTGGCCTTTTGACACTACTTCAAATTACATTTTCCCAACTTCATCAACTGGCAATATAAAACATCTGTCAGGCATTTTGCCAAGGTGAGTGGTGTTACCACTTCCTGGAAGTTCTCCTGCACAAGGTAATGACTGCCTGACCTAATGAGGCACAATCTCCATGCAGACACTAAAACCAAAAGAACTTTTACAGAGTTTTGGGGGTGGGGGGGGGAGGAGGAAGAGATCCATCTCTGTGCTGTATTCTGTAGGCGAGTAGTGGGCACAGGGACACTCAAGGTGACATTCTATTTTTTTCCTGGTCATTCAAGTGGCTGTATTTTCAGAGTCTACAGCAAGAGTGTCAAACTCAAAATTGCCCCTACAAGCCAAAATACACTGTGGGGTTTCTCATGGGTCAGATCTGGACTTAGCAGCAGCAGAGCAAGAATTGGGACAGGGGTTAACTCAGCTGTCACTCAAGTCTTCCCACAGTCAATACACATGCCCTTCAGGGCTTCTGCCACTGGGTATTCAGTGGTAGGCCCTGCCCTGCTTACCCTGCCCCAGAATTCCAGGCATCTCTACCAGCCCCACAAGCCATATATATGGCTCTGTGCACCAAGTCTGGCCAGCAAACCATATACCTTTGACACCCCTGCTCTGCAGAGTATTTTTGGCACTTACCTGGCCCAGCCAAATTCTATTCTTTGATGGATAGCCCTGCATGCATGGACACCTAAGTTTCACTACGCAATTGTTCAGACTGAGCAGGTACAATTACAGCTAAATCATGTGTAAGCATCTGTAACACTTCTGGCCTTTGTTACTTTAAGAGAGTATGACAATGGGAATCAAGGACAACAAGAAGTCCTTCTTCAGGTACATATGGAACAGGAGGAAAACAAATGGGAGTGTAGGGCCCTTGCTCAACAACTCAAGAGAGCTGACTACCAGCACCCAGGAGAAAGCTGAACTCCTGAATGACTACTTTGCCTCAGTCTTTCACCGGACCAAGGGGAAAATAACGTTAGGTAGAGTATAGGATGACCACAG
>NW_005843149.1:189968-196749 GCF_000455745.1 Alligator sinensis | reverse complement strand
AGGAATAATTGCCTTCCTACTATTGCCGTAGAATTGGTGTATGACCAATTTAAAAAAACCCAAAAAACAAAAAACTTAGATGGATACAAGTCAGCAGGACCAAATGATCTTCATCCGAGAGTGCTGAAGGAACTGGCCAAAGAGATTGCAGAACCCCTGGCAAAAAACTCTTCCACAATTCATGGTGCTCTGGAGAAGTCCCTGAGGACTAGAAGAGGGCCAATGTTGTGCCCATCCACAAGAAGGGCAGGAGGGAGGACCCGGGTAACTACAGGCCAATCAGCCTAACTTCCATTCTAGGGAAAATCCTAGAAAAGATCATCAGGGAGTCTATCTGCAATAAGCTTTCAGAAGGTAAGATTCTGAATGACAGCCTGCATGACTTCATTGCAGACAGGTCTTGCCTTACCAACCTCATCTCCTTCTATGACCAGGCAACTTGCCACCTGGACACAAGAGAGCAGGTTGACATTGTATACCTCGACTTCCAAAAGACCTTTGATCTAGTATCCCACGATATCCTCATGAGAAAATTGGATGATTGTGGGCTGAACTCCAAGACAGTCAGGTGGGTGAGAAACTGGCTGCAGGATAGGACCTAGAGAGTCATAGTGAACAGATCTATGTCATCCTGGCAAGAAGTGGGCAGCAGTGTCCCACAGAGGCTGGTGCTTGGTCCAGTACTTTTCAACAATCTTTATTAACGATTTGGATGTAGGGGTGAAGAGCTCACTGGCCAAGTTCACAGAAGACACCAAGTTACGGGGAAACATGGTCACACTTGAAGATAGGCTACAGATACAGGCAAACCTAGACAGGCTAGCAGGTTGGACAGATTGAAATCTGATGAAGTTCAATGTCAGGACATGTAAAGTGCTCCACCTGAGGACAAGCAACCCCCAACACACCAAACTGACTAGCACCACGAATGAAAGGGACCTGGGGGTAATAACAGACCACAGTATGAATGAGCCAGCAGCGCGATGCTGTAGCCAGTAGAGCAAATAATACTCTGGCATGCATCAATCAATGCATCTCCAGCAAAACCAAGGAGGTGATTCTTCCGCTCTACTCAGCACTGGAGTACTGCATCCAGTTCTGGGCACCACACTTTAACAAGGACATGGACAAGCTTGACAGAGTCCAAAGAAGAGTCACCCGTATGATCAGAATCTTACATGGCAAGCCATACGAGGAAAGGCTGAGGGATCTGGAACTCTTCAGCCTGAAGAAAGGAAGACTGAGATGGAACCTCTGCTACACTAGGGGAATACATCAAGGGCTCGGTGAGCAACTGTTCACCGGGGCACCCGAGGGGAAAACTAGGAGTAATGACCACAAGCTCTAGGAAGACCATTTCAGGCTCAACATTAGAAAAAAAACGTCTTCGCAGCTAGGGTGTCCAGACTGTGAAATAAGCTCCCTCCAGAGGTGGTGCAATCACCTACCCTGGAAATCTTCAAATTGAGACTGAACAGTCACCTTGGTGGGGTCATTCGACTCCCAGCTGTCTCTCCTGCTTGGTGCAGGGGGCTGGACCTGACAATTTTCCAGGTCCCTTCCAGCCTTACAATCTATGAACATGACAAGGATGCAAGTGATTGACAGCCAAAATCAGGCTACCTGCCAGAAAGCAAGCAGCCGTAGAAGCACAAAGACGGGAACCATAAGGTTATGGATAACTACTCAGGACAAGCTGCCCTGCTATAGGCAACAGGCAGAACCCCCAAGCAAAGTAGTTAAACAGAGCCTGTCAAGTAGCTAGATATGCAGCAGCAGAGGAGAGCAAATTTGTTAAATCTGTGGAAAAGATGCTCCTGTCAGCGTAAGATGCAGGCCTAGAATGGTACCATGAAGGCAGGGAGGGAATCAGCTGATTGGGGACAGGGTTTTGCACTAACAAAGACTTAAGGTGGGTGATTTAAGTACACCCCGAGGCATTATGCACCTATGGAATTTTGTGCATAAAAGACATAACCCCACAATTGTATAGTTTAACCACGGCAGGCTCTGTGCCTTCACCTTCATGATGCGGAGCATAGAGCCATGCAACTAGACAAATGGGTAAGTGGAGAAGGGAGCTCCTGCCTCTAGGGGAGCAGGGGGCAGGCACAGGGTTTGGCAACTGGCCCACACCCATCCACATCAGGCCACAAGGGCTCCATGCCTCCACGTGGAGCTTCCAGCACTCCAGTGGGAAGCCGCATGTGGAGACAAGCAGGAGTCTGCCTGGCCTGATGGCACATGACTCTGTGCCTCCATGTGCGGCTTCCTACCAGAGTCCTGGAAGCCCCACATAGAGGGCCAGTGCAGCCCAATGACACATGGACCAGGAGCCGCGCACCATCAGGCCAGGCAGGAAGCTGCACATGGAGGCATGGAGCCTGACTGGCCCAATAGTGCATGGCTCCCAAACCACATGCCATTGGGCCAGGCCAGCTGGTCCCATGCCTCCACATGAGGCTTCCAGCACTCCAGTGGGAAGCCACACATGCAGGAACAGAGCCCACCCATCCTGACGGCACACAGCTGCAAGCCACGTGTGCTGGTATGGAGCCAGGCCTGTCTGGTACAAAGGCACATGTCAGTGGACTAAGCTACTCAGTGCCAGCACATGCAGAGGTGTGTGAGCTGCCAGGAACTCTGCCTAATCACAGCCATAAGCTCCGTAAGGGCCCGCTGCCTCCTGCTGTTGAGCTGCTGGCAGGGACTGTGCGAACATGGGGAGCAGCAGGGGAGTGTGTGGTGGAGGGAGGCCCACGCCCACCTACAAACCCCTCACATCCCCACACCTTTTCATAAATTCCCCACATACTCCCACAGCCACACCCCAAGCCCCACATCCCCCACCCCTGACACTCCCCTCACAAATCCCCTGACACACACAACCCACATCCACCCCACAAGCACACAAAATACCCACATATATTTCTGAAGGTTCAAATGGTGTTATATTTAGTTTAATTTGTAAAAAATATAAGTGTAATTTTGCATCGTTTTGAATTTTCCTGCTCATCATTACTTGAGCTGTATTTAAGGCAAGGGTGGGAAAATCTAGCCCATAGGGCCCCTAAAAAATTCAGAAAATATTTATCTGCTCCTGGCTGCCTGTCAAAGATGACAGGAACAGTAGGACTGAGGTGAAGCCTCAGGAGGAATGCTGTAGCCCAGCCCTACCCCATGCATTTCCCTGCCTTCCTGCCCATATCACCGGACCAGGGAGCATGGGGGGAGGGGGGGGGTGCGCGCGCGCATGCACGCGCGTCACACATCCCGCCATACACCCCTCTTGCACTGCCATACCATGCAGACTCCCTCACACACCCCATCCCCCTATCCCCCCCAGATATCCACATATACACCCACACCCTCTCAGTCCCCCACAAACCTATACCCCCCACAATATACAAGTATAAGTCTTCTTTTTAAGCTGTTATACTACACCTCTATGTACACTACACAAATGCATGTAAATATTTAAAAAAAAAAATCAAATTAATGTTTTATATCAAGGGTGGGCAATTATTTTGGGTGGAGGGCTTTTTATATTCTAAAAACAAACATGTCATCACCTACACAACATAACCCCATAGCTGGAACCACAGTTCAAGCTCACTCACATGTCCAAAAAACAAGTTCTGTACAGGTCACACTAGCACATGAAACCTTAACTCTAACCTTAGTAAGATTACAATTTTTACTAGTCAGAGTTGGTAAAAACCTTTTATTTCTGCCTAAATAAAAACAACCCCAAAAACCATGAAACAGATTGTTAAGATTGTGTATGCCAATGCTTCTCAATATTTTCAGTCAGGACAACCACCTTCCTCCCTCCCACCCCCACTATTGTTGAATGTGGTGGCACCCCAAGTTGAGAACCACCATTGGTACCTGCCTCAGTTTACTTCAGTGGTTCTCAACCAGTGCTGGACCTCCATGTAAAACTGCCCCATGTTCCTGCTGCACAGCCAGCAGGACAGGGCTGTAGCACATATGCCCACTCTTCTTGCATTAGGACACACTAAAACCTTAATGCAGACAGGAGCTCTGATTCGCACTGTAGCTGTTCCCCATCCAGTTCTTCCCAATGCTTCACCCAGAAATAGTGTGTGGGTGGAACTGTCCCACATGCCTCTGTTTCCAGAACGATCATGGTAGGGAGGGGGGCAAGAAGGAGAGACCAGGCCAGAAAGGGTTAGTCTGAGACAATTCCCCAATCCGTTACCATTCAAGAACCCCAATGCAGGTGGAATGCGCACATGCCACAATCTTGTGCATAGGGCAGTGTTACCTAACTGTCGTTGTGGCACGGTTGAAGAGGTCTTGCAGTACCCTGGTTAAGAACCACTGGTATATGCAAATAAAGGTTGCTAACTAGCCACATATTTACAAACAGTCCATAAAAAGGGGCTAAAAACTGCCAGTTTTAATTAATGTTTCAATACAACCACAAAATAGGAGGATTCTGGGGATGGTTAAACCAATTATAAGTTGTGTGTACTGTTGTGCTTTGCACTTTCTTGACATAACTCTGCTTATTATGTAGGTTTAGCTATGGTTATGTTCTATTATGATAACTGTGAGTTTCCTCCTTACATGCATCATACTACTGAGGATAAGTTCAGAGGTTTTGGGGCTATTCATTAGGCCTGCACAAAGCAGCAAGTATTCGCTTCACATTTGGCCAATTCAGAGGACAGTGATTCAATCTGGAGATTCGAATCACTCTCCCGATTCGATTCGGCCGAATCAGATCAGAAAGATTTGATGCTGCTTCGGAGATCTGGCCATAAACTAAACAGGCAGCTGACTCCAGCTGGTAAGTCTGTGGGGGTTGGGGAAGGGGGGATGGAAGAGGCATGGGACGCAGGCACAGCAGCACTGGGAGTGGGGGCTCTACCCTGCTGCTGCTTGCTCAGCCAGGACAGGGGGAGTATGACGTGGGCATGGCCTGCTCCGGGCAGAAGGGGGCAAGCAGTAGCAGGGCAGAGCCCCTGCTCCCAGCACTGTTGCACCTGCATCCTGCAGCTCCCCGCACCAGCTGGGCAAGCAGCAACAGGGCAAAGCCCCCGCTCCCAGAACTGATGCAGGCACAGCAACACTGGGAGTGTGGGCTATGCCTTGCTACCACTTACCCCCTTCCACCCGGACTAAGCCACGCCTGCATCAGCGAGCAGTGCCAGTGCCACATCAGCACATCCTGCACCCCCCGCCACCCTGGCTGGCAAGTGGTGGCAGGCAGAGTGTGCCACATCAGCACATCCTGCACCCCCCGCCGCCCTGGCTGGCAAGTGGCGGCAGGCAGAGGCCCCATTCCCAGCACCGACGCAGGCACGACTCACTCTGGGCAGAAAGGGGCAAGCAGCAGCAGGGCATAGCCGCAGCCTGGAGGGGTAAGGGAGGAGGGAGTGGATTGGGTGGTGGGCAGCTGAACACCACAGACCAGGCAGTAGGGGGTAGCGAAGGGTGGAACGCCGTGGAGCAGCAGAAAGCAGGTGGTGCAGCGTTTAAATTACTGGCTAGAGCCACACACCCCCACCTGCCTGGCTGCCCACAGCAGCAGCAAGTGGTTTGGCTCCAGCCCAAAATGCAGTGACACACAGGTTGGGAAAACACTGGTGTAGGTGGTAGCAACTCCAGATGGCAGCCCTGGGAGAGACTCCATCCCCAAAAAGACTGGTCAAGGTGATGGCTCCCTATGACTGGTTTCCTAGCGACTGAGATTAGCAACTAATGTTTAATGGTCAAAGTCTTCTCTGAGGTTGTGTATTTAATTGATTTTCCCTCGCTGTAATAAACCCTGTTTCAGATGAACGTTGTTTTTGAGTGGGGAAGTTTGCTCACTGTAGAACATCCAGTTAATTTTTTTTCCCCAGGTTTCTGGATAGGGACTTGAGCCACATTTTAATGTTAAACCCTTAAATCTGAACCTGGGCTACTGCTGTACAAGGCCTGGCAGAAGGGTTATATTTGTATTATGCACTACATGCAACTAAAAAGTTTAGTTCGCCAGTTAAAAAAAAAAAAGGCAGAAAAACTTTTAAATCTATAATGGCAAAAACAAAATCTCTGGCTGTGCCTAATACTTCCTGTTTGGCACGGTGGCACCTTAGAGACAAGGTGGTTCACAGAGGCATAAGCTTTTGTAGGCTACTGTCTACTTCAAAGCAGGCTGTTGCCTATGAAAGCTTATGCCTCTCTGAACCAGCTAGTCTTTCAAGTGCCACCCTACCCTGCCTGACTTTAAAATAATATGGATAATTACTAGGGCTGTGCGAAATTTCGCCTGATGTTTCAAGCTCAAAACAGAAAAATCTAAACAAAACTAAAGCCTTTGAAATAGCTTTGAAACAAAACAAGGGAACTCAAAACGTTCTGAAAGTTTCCAAACCTTTTGAGTTTCAAAGCCAGGCTTACTGGCTTCCGCGCCAGTCCCAGCTGGCAGCACCCACCTCCTGTCATCCAGCAGGCAGATTGGTGGGCTTGTCCGCACCCCTGGGAGGGCTGCAGGGGCTGTGCCAGAGTCCTCCCAGGGGTGCGGGCCCCCGATCTGGCCGCCACATGACAAACAGGCGCTGGGCACAGCCTGCACCCAGTGCTGGGAAGATTGGTGCTGTCACTGGCCCCAGGCAGCAGCACCCGGCTCTTGTCACCAGGCAGGCAGATCGGAGGCATGCACCGCCAGGCAGGCAGATCATAGATACATAGATGTCAGGGCCCGAAGGGACCTCAATAGATCGAGTCCGACCCCCTGCATAGGCAGGAAAGAGTGCTGGGGTCA
>NW_005843149.1:168243-189869 GCF_000455745.1 Alligator sinensis | reverse complement strand
CCAATTCCCTTCTGTGCCCCCGTGATGAACTTATAGGCAGCCACAAGGTCACCTCTCAACCGTCTCTTGCGGAGGCTGAAGAGGTCCAGGTGCCCCAGTCTCTCCTCATAGGGCTTGGCCTGCAAGCCCTTAACCATATGAGTGGCCCTTCTCTGGACCCTCTCCAGGTTATCCACATCCCTCTTACAAAGTGTGGCACCCAAAACTGCACGCAGTATTACAACTGTGGTCTGACCAATGCCGCATAGAGGGGAAATATCACCTCCTTGGTTCCGTTTGTCATGCATCTGCTGATGCATGATGAAGTGCAGATCAGGGGCCCGCCAACACCCCTGGGAGGGCTGTGGGGGCTGTGCCAGAGTCCTCCCGGAGGTACATGCCGCCGATCTGCCTGCCAGATGACAGGAGCTGGGTGCTGCCACCTGGGGCCGACGGCAGCACCAACTTTCCTGGCACTGGGTGTGGGCTGTGCCCAGCACTGGTCTGTCATCTGGCAGGCAAATCAGGGGCTCGCACTCCCGGGAGGACTCCAGCACAGCCCCTGCAGCCCTCCCAGGGGTGCGGGCAAGCCCCTGATCTGCCTGTCTGCTGCATTTTATGTTTCCCCATAATAACTTATGGGCGAAACTGTTTTGCTGTTTCAATGTTTCGACGAAATGAAACAGACGCGCTTTCAAAACTAAACAAAATTCTAAACGAAACACTGTTCCATCAAATCGTTGAAACAGAAGTCAGATCGGAATGGTGCTGTTTTGCACAGCCCTAATAATTACCTCTCTTACTTCCCTGTTTGTGTTTTACTTCAACAGGTCCCTCTAAAATCCTGAGATCTAAGTCTCCTCCTGATTTCTATGGTTTTGCCTTCTAGTTTTACCTCTTAGAGCTTCATGCCCCAAGGAAATCTGCACCTCTTCTCTGCAACCCCTTTTCTGTGGCTTCGATGACACTTTAAATGCCTTCACTTATCTCAGTCCCTAACATTTTACATCCCCACAATTCCTATTGCCATATCATACTAAATTCAAGAGGCAGAAACAACCATTTAAAATATAAATACCAATAAATGCATTTTTAATTGTATATAGGTCATAAAAGTGGGATTTCAGTTTACTTAACAAGGTGGAAGAAAGCTGAATGCAAATAGTCTTGCTTTAAGAGCAATTAATTCTGCTCCTAAAAATACATATCTAGACTTTCACCAAAGCTCTCTCCTCTTTCCCATTTCCAGCAAAGTTCCACTCAAACCAGCTTTTACGTTCCACTGGAATGGGGATCCCTACAGATGAGTCAAGAAAAACTGCCAGATGCAGGTATCTCTTCCCTTATAGAGAAGCTTCAATTTGTATGCGCTATTTGCAACAGAGTTTTCTACTCCTGACTCTGCACTGCATATAGAGTAGAGCGAGGGAGACACCTGCAGACCAGAGCTGAATAAGAAGCATATATCATTCAACTCTCAAAGGGAGAAACCACTTTTCCAGAATGAAAGTCTATTAAACTCTTGCTGGCAAATTTATCAGATTATTGAAAGCTAGTGATAGTGGTAGGAGGGTGGCAACAATGCTAAATGGGTGGAAAAACAAGAACTGATAGAATGGTTCATTTCTGTTAGGAACAGAAACACAGGGCCACATTTTATTCTACCTATTCGGCATCTAAACAGACTTAGATGCCCAAGTGTGATTTTATTCCAGCTGTTCAAGTCCCTGAAAGTGTATTAATTCATCTATTTTTGTAACAATCATTTTACAAGACTAAATCACAAAAAAGCAGCAGGAAGGAAGAGGACCCCCCCCCCGGCTTTTGCATTAAATTTTTCCATGTACTTAAACAGGATGAAGCAGGCACCTAACTGCAATCCTAAATCCACTTATGTGGATAAGTAGAATAGAATCTGGCCCAAAAGCTGGCCTGGGCAGTATATCCACTAGTGCTACTGAGAATGGAAGGTATCTGTCAAGAAGACCAGTTCAGTTGTTGCATTTGTAGTGGCAAATTAGTCTGTTTTGGCAAAGGACACTTTCTAATATAGTAAGATTGCTAGGCTTCACAAGGTTTACTTTACAATTCTTGATCAGTGCTTCTACCTCACTTCAGGTAAATATCTAAGTAAAGGAGCTATCCCTACAGGGAAGTCACAATACTAGCAAGAGATGCAATTTAACGTTATCAAAAAAAAGCTTGACAGTGATCTGAGACCAATGGAAACTCACCTTGTCTTCAGAGTCTGATCTTTTCACTGTTGTGCTGATTAATGATTCTGATGGAGCTGCCACTCCAGAATCTGGTGGGGCGTTTATACCATTGGTCCCACTGCTTGGAACTATAATGAAAAATGACATGCCAATATTACATGTTATAAATTAAGTGGCCACCCTAACAAATATTTAGCTTCCTAGATAACTATATAAATAAAATTGGTGGTAACACAATAATACTAGAAACCTTAGAATGCTTTATAGAATTTAGTGGTATTAAAATTGCAATATAATTTCCTAGGTGATTAGAAAACGCAATTCGGTACTACTATAAAGATTTGCTTAAAGAATTAAGTTAAAAACACTATACATTCAAATGAAAACTATAAATCTTTCCTTGGCTCTTTGTAAAATCAGTTTCACAACATATAAAATAAGCAGGATTAAGCAAAAAATCTGCTTAATTCAGGTTGCAATTCATGCTAAAATGTGGAAAGTGCATGAACTGAAGTTAAAGTAACATCAGGATACTGAAGTCAACAATACTCTGGAAAACCAAATGCTAGGACTTACGGCTGTAGAGAAAGCCACACTATTTTGGTGCTGGAGACAATGCCTCGCCATTCACCCAAGTTGCATTTACTACCTGCATCCCATATAGGTCACCATGTACAATCTTAGGTTTACACTTAATTTCTGGTCTTTTTTTTCTTTGAAAGAAAGGGCAAATCTGGAAGACATCTAAAATAAAGCCTGTTGCAACTAAGTTTTCCCCACCATATCTACATACAGAGTAAAGGTAAAATTATAAACCAATAGAGAAATGTGATTTACCCATTTGTGAGAAAGCCTTTGGCTGTGGTGCTTGTAATACTGCAGGACGCAGTACGCTTCGTTGCTGTTCTTTCGGTTTCTGGCTTGGGAGGCCTAAAAATGGAAGCAAACTTTTCCAGGACCTTCAGATATTTAAATGTACTGAGTTGCAAAATTCAATTTCCGTCTAGTTTTCCCTAAGCATCTGAACAGGACAAAGTTAAAAGTAGAATTTTATTTACATTGGAAAAGGCATTTTCCCATTTATTTCTCCAAAATTATTTCAGATGAGGGGTAAGATTACTGTTTTGTTACTAATCTTTAAACAAATCCACATGTATTTTTCATTCAGCCACCAACTTTACATTTAAATAAAAGGTACACTGGGGGGAAAGCCAGAAAGGTTCATTTAAAAGGAAAAGTTCACAATCTTTTCAGATTCAAGGCACTTCTGAATTCATCAGCACCCCATTTAAACATTAATTTTCAATCATTTTTGACTGCAGAAGATAGAGCAATTCTCCTGTTGCTAAAAACCTCAAGAAAGCCCACAACAGGTCAGAATGTATTTCACTGGATTCCTATTTGAAATCTCTGGGTTTAAGTTGCAGATCACATATAAAAGATGGTACACTTAACAGTGCTAATGTGGGGTGGAAGGCCATGGTGCCCCCAAGAGGATCTCATGCCACCCCAAGCTGCCAGAGCACCCTAAATTGGGAACCATTAAATTTTAAGTAATGTGCAAAACAAGTACTCCCAGCTATATTTGAGAGCAGTGCCCAGATCCATAACCTAGGTCCCTGCCAGACATGCACATAAAAGCACAACAGGATCTGATGCATGATCCACACAATTGCACCTCCTGCCATGCCACATCTGCAGGACAGGACAGGACGTGTGATTGTGGGAATCAAGCATAAGATGCCATCTCAACTTCTTGCCAGTACAGGGAGAGCCCCGGATCATGATCCCTGGTTCCCCCTGCACTGGCAAGTAGCAAGCTCCTAAGGCTAGGAGCCCCCCTCAGCTGACAGGGCTCCCAGCCTTGGTGGTATACCATGTGCTCCTGCAGTGGGGAGTCCCACCAGCTGATGGGGCTCTCCACCACAGGGACACATCTGGCCACATGTTCAATTAATGGTGTGAGAGGAACGATCCGCAAAGTTATTACATATTTTTTGTGGCACAACTTCGTAGGTTATCCCTTGTTTTATGAGACCACTAATTGCTTTAATGTGTGGCCAGGTTACCATTTAAGACATGACAACTGGCTAACCATGCCTTAAATGTAAAAGATCTGATGCGGGGGCCTCAGATCCCCCCTCTCTTCCCCTTCTCTTTTAAATTCTCCAACTTCTAGATTCTGAGGAGTGAAATATTATTTTATGTAACTTTAAATCTTACTGACAACACAATAATCTGGCAGTTTAACCCAGCTACCTCTAAGAATTAACCTGATATTTGGAAATATACTGAATTTTCTTATAGCATTCCTTTCATATCTGGATTCAGAAGTCCAACTAACCTTAAACAATCTGTTAGGGGGTGGGCAAAATATGGCTCACAGGCTGGATCCAGCCTACCGACTGATTATATCCAGCTCATGGCTGCCCCCACAGCACTCTACATGGGGCCACACCCCACCCATTCCCACCCAGGGCAGCCCACACTACATCTCTCACCCACTAATAGCACTGCCCAGCCCAAGCCAGGATGCACAGCTTCCTGGCTCTTGCTTCAGCCACCTGGGTACTGCTCAGCTCCTCCTCCTCCCCCCGTCCCATGCTGCTCGGAGGCAGAGGGCAGGGTCGAGGGGGAAGGGTAGGCCTAAAGCCAGGCAGCTCCTGCCCCAGCACACCAGGCTCCAACTCCAGCACCCAGCCAACTTCCAGCACTGTGTGCTGGGGCAGGAGCTGCCCAGCTGCAGCCAGGTGTGGGGTGGATGTGGACAGGAGCTGCCAGGGGTGAGGCTCAGCCCCATGTGGAACACCACGAGCTGAATGGTGGGGGGAGCGGGCACAATGCACCTGCACCACACTGTCCAAGCAAGCTCTGCTGCATGCGCCACATAACCCACCACCCCCAGCTGGCTCCCAGGTCCTAGCCCATAGGTAGTCCCTCACACCCACTCTCACAATATACAAGACTGTGACTATTTTGAGCTATAATACAAATCACTTCTATATACACTACTCAAAAAGCAGCAAACCAGGACAAAAAATATTTTTTAAATAAAACTAAAACATTACAGTAAATGTTTGATTTTTAGTATACAGTACAACTTGTTTTTTTATCTATAATTTGTTAAAATGATATCTTCTAAAAGATTTTATGTGCCCAGCCCCTGACAGCTCACCAAAACTCATTAAGTAGCCCACCAACCAAAATAATTGCCCACCCCTGGTCCATTAGAAAACCCCAACTGGATTGACTCCAGTAGTTTATGGGAATCCCCAATGCTTTAGCGTTACTCTACTGAAATAAGTGAAAGACCAACCCCTGGCTCATTAAAATACCATGAAAAAATGTCACCCTTACATTAACATCTCACTTTTCAAAAATTTGTTTGCCTTTCCAAATATCCAAAGAGACAGGCCCCATCCAAGTTCTGGACAAGGAGAATGCAACCACGCCCCAAGCAAATGCAAATTTAGCAAGTCAGCTTTGGGCACCAGAAGAAAGCTATAATTAATTCCTGCATGTACTATGCCCAAAATAAAGTTTCCATATTGGTTAAAAATTATGAATTCCATTAAGAAGAGTTCAATTTCCATTTAACAATCATATCAATATCAAATAAAAAGCCTGGATTAGTTGCACCTGGGTAGCTCACGATACACATAACCTACAGAGGGCTACCCACTAAATTTAGGACAAGTCGTTCAGCTCTTTTCTATAGTTTTTAATTCAAAGGGTGCCACTTCTCCTGCCAGAAGAGTGGAGTCTGGGCTCCAACTGAGTGAGGAAGTGGCAACCTTTTCAATAAATCTACAGCAAACTGCTGGAGCATCTAAGTGGTCCTGTTTTCTGTATATCTCTGGTTACTCTGAAGGGTTGGGATCCTTACCCCTCTACAAAGAAGAAGGTTTGTGAAGTGGCCAGGGTTCTACTGTACAAATATAAGATGTTATGCTCTAAGTATTACATCTGCATGCTCCTGTAGTGATTCAAGTAAAGCAAAACCACTGCAACTTAATCATTTAATTCCTTGTTGAAATTAAAGCCCTTGTTGCATCTGCATGCTCCCATAGCAATATAGCTGCAATTTAACAGCTGATGTAGCTGAAGCAGCAGCTTTCACTCCCTTTTTAATGTAATGTAATTAAATTAATGGGTTTGTGCATAGCCCTATATATACACACATACATATTTAAATATACACACACACACACACACACACACACACACACACACCCCCCTCTCCAAATAAATTTCTTAACTTTAGTGTTTGTTTCAAAATCTCCTCTCACCGGAACAACAATCCTTTCCAATTGTCAGATTAATTTGAGGAAAGTGGCAAATAAAAGGAAATCTTCATTTAACGTGGATGCTTCTCTTTTGCCTCAGAAAAAAGTTAAACCTACCTGCACTGGGTGCCTGACCATGGATAAGTGTTGGCGGTTTCAGTCGGAATCCACTGCTCTTTTCCTCTAGAAGCATAATACACAATATAAGAACACCGGTGACCTTTTCTTCAGTGTAACATTAAGTCTAAGCTTCCAATGAATGTGACAGCAAATTATTTCCTCTTTAGGATTTGCAAAACATTAACTTATAGTTTGATTGTTTTAAGCAAGATATGCCACTTAATGGAGCATTTGGTAATAAACCCCGAGTTCTTAAGAACAAAAGCAAAAACAAGACAAACTTAAGAAACAAAAAGATGTTTTAAGTAGGAGTTATCATTATCACACTGACGTTGAAAGCACAACTAAATCTAAACACAAGAGACTGCATTTTCATCAGGCACAAGTTAGATCCAAGATCTCCCTCTGTAAGGGGAAGCCACCTGGAAACAGCCTGAGGTTGTGTGCCACCCCTCCCTTTCCCAATTAATCCACTCCCTTTTTGAGACTGTGAAAAGCACCGTTACATAAAAAAGGAAAGATCTTTTGAGTGCAGAAATACAACAGGACAATGAGCTCCAAAATAACCCATTCAGTATGAAAAGCACAAACGATTAACAAATGTGAGGAAATGACAGCTATTTCAAGATAGCTTTATATCAAAGACACTGTATGCTATGTTCAGACAATATTAGGTTTCTAATAAGAAAAGGGCAGTGTTAAATCAAATTAGATGTTTGCAGAACAAACATTTTTCTGGTTAGTGACTACTCATCATGTAAATTAAAAAACATTAAATCAAGTATTTCAAGGCATCAGTTGTAGATAGGGATTCAAAAAGTGGGGAGGGGTTGCGCCAGTCCTACAGCACATACTGCATTTTGCACAATGGTTTATGGAGGGGTTGGTTCTTAAAAATTTAAGTACAAGGTATTGTCTACGAGCAGAAGCTGGGAAGCACACTTGACAGATCTGATGTTTAATTTTCACATGTAAAATTGTGTGTGCAGACAAACCTCCACTTCACTTTTTTCTCCCCCAACTCAAAATCAGCCTAACACTTCATACTAGAAAGCTGGGGAACACCAGGATTGATTATAAATCCCCTACATCTCAAGTGCAAAAAAAAAGAAGGCAAAAGTGAAAATGATTTATTTCCCTTCCCAACTTCAGCTTTTCATTTACTTAATATTGCAAGAAAAAGCACTATCATTTATACAGAATTATAGGTTCACATATCCCTGTTCCCAACTGAATGCTTTATCCATCACAAGCTTGGGAAGAATGAGAACTCTAGAACTTCTCTCTCTGATTCTGTGACATTTCTAGAAGTGTCATAAGATAACTCCAGGACCAGCAAAAAAATAAGTAGTATCTGGAACTTGCTTTTGAATGATTGTCTCTCTCAAAGAAGGAGGGAAAAGATATATACTCAACTGGACCTTCTTTATAGCATGTTTTTACCACTTTAAGAGAGCAAGTGCAATGCACATATACAGATTTAACTAAACAGTTTTTCTTCTTTTAAACAAAAGGAGAATTGGTAGAGGAAATTCTCTTAATTAAAATTACCAAATACAACTCATGATGGCATAAAGCAGGGAATTTACATGTACAAGAATTCTGTTCAGTTCCCAGAGCAGCGACCTGAAGACAGGAACAACTTTTCACACGTTCAAGAAAGATTTCTTGAAAAGGACAATTCCATTTCATGATGGAGAAGGAAAAGGAACAAAACAAATGCTGAATTAAACTGAGAAGACATATTGCAAGCAAAAAAGAAACCCATTTAAAAATGGTTTAAACAGTCTCAGTCTACCAGGAACTGAGATGCCACAAAAGCAACCAAGGAGAGTATTCCAAAACTATAAGCGCTATAAAAGCAGAGCAAGCAGCTTCTGGAGCCTGTTTGTTTTGGTCACCAAAGAGAACTTGCTGACTGAGAGCACACTAGTCCTTTCGCAACTGGATTTTATAAATGCACAAATTGAGGGGAAGATGATGGGTGGGATTAAGCAAACTATTAACAGATTGCCAGAATTCTACACTGCAGGACTCAAATAGCATATGAAAAAGATGCAGTACTAAAGTAAAGCTGGCAACACAGAAACAAGTCTAATAGGTTTGGTGTATATTGCATTGGTAAATGTTGCCTGTGTTGTCACATCAAGGGTTTAACATTCTGCCTTTTATTGTCAAACAGCTACCTGTGGCTCCCTAATTTAAATTTTGTACTTGGAAAACTCTATTATAAAAATACAAGGTATCCTCTCCAAACTTTATAATGATTAAATAACATTATCTAAGAATTTAGATAAAATTGGTTGAGTCAATATGATAAAATGGTCCCTTTTAGAAATTTGGCTCCTGTTGTCAAATTTTCTGCTCATCTTAAATGGGCTCAACATTATGCAAACTCCTAATGTGAGTTAAAACTGACTCAAGTCTTGTTATTAGGTTAAAATTCAATAATGCTCTATAAAGCCACTATTAAGCTTTGTATAAAAAGGAAAAAAAAAACAATTGCAGTATCAATTTAAACTTGGAACAAAGACATTACCATGTGTTTACAATAATCGTATGGTTAATACAAAATGTCACTAAAGGACAGGGTTACATCTTGTAAAGTTTACTATTCCAAAGTTAATATTGCAGGCTTGAGGCATCATTTAGCAGTGATACAGCATTTACGTAAAGTTACTGATCCGTACTCTGAACTTTATATATAAATATGGCTCTCTCCCCAAATCATCTGTGGGACCAAATTCTAGTTGCCGTAACCCAGCCACTTTGTGCCCAGTTCCACATATTTGAGCACATTATTTGGGGGAGCGTGAGAAAAATGACGCTAAGTTGGGTGCAAAGTTGAAAGAATCAAGGTTTTTCATTACTCAGTTCCTTCTAAAAATATAATTTTGCAATTCTCATGTCCAGCAACAGGTCAAGAGAAGCTCAGACTGATGCCCCTGAAGCTCTGGCACACACAAGCCTAGCTATTCTTTCAAGTTCAGGATAAGAAAACAGATTCCAACACATTCATTTCCTTGCTGCGGCTAGGCAATTACTATGGACAAGAAGGCCCTTTGATGTAAAAGGAGCGGGGTGAAGCTCCCTGTTCCAATGGGATGAAAGAGCTGCAGCTGGGGAGTGGCAGAGAAGTCAGATAGGATTTTAACTGGTAATTTTGGGCTATCTTCTAAGCACCCTTTGCACATTACAGGTATTATAAGAGGTACTATAAGACTAACTACAAGTACTTATCATACAATAAAAGCTCCAACCAGCTACCAAGTAAGTATACATTTTTGAGATCTAACTTTAGACCTGGTTGCTACCAAGCTTTAAATTTGCGTGTGTAGCAGCTCCCCAGTGGCTGGGAGCCCCATCAGTGGGCAGGGCTCCCAGCCACAGAAGTGCACCATGACCTGCATGAAACCCCTGGGCCGTGGGGATCACAGCTGCCATGATCCCCAGGGCCTGAAGGTTTCACACACCCCCAATCACAGAAGATCACAGCTGCTGTGATTCCCCCAACCCCAGGGGTGCATGGGTGCCTCTGCATCTGGCAGCCCCTCAAGTGAAGGAGCTCACATCTGCAGAAGCAGCCCAGTATTGAGCTCCCCCTGTACTGGCAATAAGGCACAAGGCAATCTAATGTGAGATCCCAAAATTACACCTCCTGCCATGTAAGTGTGGCAGGGCAAGAGGCATGATTGTGCGGATTGTGCATAGAGTCCATTGTGCCTTTACCTGCACACGTAGTGGGGGCCCTAGATAGAGTAAAACCATTGCACAATTAGTGTTTAAATCTTTTTCAGGAATTAAACAGTCTTGTAATGTATGGGTTATGTTATTTCTGTAACAGCATTCAATTTGCATGGAAAAAGACAATTACATTTGCAGGATAAGGATTATGAACCCTGACCCATCTTTGAGAGCAATGACGGAAACTGAGAAATATTACTCTCAATTCACCTGAAGTTCAGCTATTGCAAAGTGAGAAGTACAATTAAGAAGCCCAAAGACACAAAAGACAAAAAACAATCCATTTAAAATGAATGTCAGGAAAATGTGGTCATGAATGGAAACGAACAGCAGCAACTAATCTGCTTTCTTCCAGCAAATTTCTTACTCAAAGTGCTAGACAGACAATTCTTCATCCCAACGTAATCCACAACTTTTTGCTGAGAAAAAGTTTAGGAAGCTGACCTGGTTCTGAGTCAGAATTTCCTGTAGAAGGTTCACAGAAGCTTGATGGCATAAAGACATTGTTCTTTGTTACTACAGTCAAAGAAAGAAAAAAAGGCAGCACAGCATTAATTTCTCTCATTGTAACATTCCCTCACTTCAATATACCAAATTTAAAGTGCAATCTGAAACAGATATTGCATTACAAACAACAACAGGAAAAAAAGTGTCAAGATTGCAAAGTCAAACACTTAAATGTTAAAACAGGTGCCCATTCAACAGAGTAACTTCTACTTCTACAGAGCTAGTATACATAAAGGACTTCTACTTTGGATCCTTCATAAAATATTTTTAAAACATTTTAGCTTAACACAATAAACATTACAAAAAGTCTAGTCTAGATAAGGTAGTTAATATTGAGCTATAAATAGACATAGCTATGCAAATTAGAGATACACCGACACATCGGTCCAATATCAGATCAGTACCAATATTAAGACAACTGGCTGTATTGGATATCGGCCTGATGGGGCCAATAAATGCCCATGCTGCACGTAGCACTCGGGCAGCGAGGAGCACAGCTGGTAGTGTGGGGATAGCTGCCTCCAGCCGGTAAGTCTGGTGTGGTGGAAAGGGAGTGAAGGGGTATGGGGAGGCAGATCAATGCCTCCCCCACCACCATGGTGAGGGAGGGGCAGGAACAGGCACTGCCCAGGAGAGGCAGGGAGGGGCGGAGCCACAGCTTGAGGCAGCTCCCACCACTGCTTGCACACCAGGAGGGCATGGGGGAGGGGGGGGGCCATGTGCCCCCCAGATCTGCATGGGGTGGGGCGGGCTGCAGCCGAGGCTTCATGGGGCTCTTCTCAGTGGGGGCTGGGCTTGAAGTGGGCGCTGGTAACACTGGGAGGAAGCTGCACCCACCCCAGTTCCACCGCCGCCCGCTCCCAGGACTGCCGCTGCCAGTCGTCCAGTGCAGCCCTGGCTCTTCCCGGCATGTGGGTGGAGGTGGGGCATTGAGCCGGGGCTGCGCTGGGTGGTTGGTGGTGACAGCGCTGGGAGTGGAGTGGCAGTGAAATCTGGGGTGGATGCAGCATTGTCCCAGCGCCACCAGTGAGCCCCACACAGCCCCAGATGCAGCTCGCACCATGCAGATTTGAGGGACACACGCCCACCCCCCGCCCCTCCCCCGGGGTGCAAGCAACAGTGGGAACCGCCTCCCCTCCCATGAGCTGCGACTGCCCCCCTGCCCTGCTTGGGCAGTGTCTGCCCCCTCCCTTTCTGCGGGGGGCATTGATCTGCACCCCTCCCCCATGCCCCTTCCACCACACTGGACTTGCCAGCTGCATCAGAAATCGGATCGGTATCAGCTGATATGCCTCCTTAAGTATCAGCTATCAGTATTGGTCCCCAAAATCCCTATTAGTGCACCCCTACAAATTAATTTCCCCAGCATAAATAAGGCATAAGAAATCATGATAACCAGAGTATATAGTACTAATAGATTCATTTATAAAGATCCAATGCTTGCATTTCAACGTGTGATATCAATACCCTCCCAGGAAAGTAAATGACTATGTAAACAACACTTAATACAAACCAAGGCTCAAATAAGTAAGTATTTAGAGAATATTTTTTTTTTTTTTTATAGTCAACTAAGCTGTCCCTACTTTTAGGGCACAAGGTCTGAAAATATTTTAAAGTATGAGAACCTGTAATCAGGGATATACAAGTACTCCTTCTCTAGGGCTAGAGAAGCCAACTCTTTACCACAGTACTTCCCTGCATGCTAGCAATGGTGACCCAACTGTCCTAGCTTCACATGCTAACCAGCAAAATCCAGAAGCATGGAAAAACCAAACACTGTCCACTTGTGTTTGCAGTCCCCTGTTGCAGTGTAGACTCCATGCATTGCAAGTCCTGTATAGAGAGCCAAAATCCTATTTTCTATAATTCCTACCTCCTCCCTACTCTTTAATTTTGTTTCATAATTATGCCACTTGTGGAGCTCTACTTCATTCTCATACTGTTGAGCATGGTCCTCCAATTTCCATCTGTCCTGGACCGCAGAGCTCTCCTAATGATCTTCACGTTGAGGAGAGGGGGATGTGGACAGGGTCAGACAGGAACTGGTGAGCTTTCAGCTGTTGTTCTTCACAACCCACTCCTCACAACCTTCTCCAGGCAATACTACTCTATAATCATCCCTGACCAATGCTTATTCATGCTCTTTTATTAAGTCAGTTGTCTGTCTACCTAGTAATAGTTCTGGTTAAGAGAAGGTATGGCATTGTATTTTTGGTCCCCAAGTTGCAGTACAGAGTGGAGGATGTTTGGTTATGCCATGCTTCTGAGCTTTGCTGGTTGCCATATTAGGTCAGGGAATGTGATCATTCCCCACACCCCACTCCTCCACCCTTCCTCAGAAAGTCCCAGGTGAGAATAATCAAGTATGTATAACATGTTAAATATAAAGAAGTGGTTTACCTGACTGTGAAGGAGGAAACTGTGTTAAAGATGAAGTTCTTTCCCGCTTTACTGGAGGACAGTAACTTCCATCCTCGTGATCTGAATCTGGAGGAGCGGCACAGAAAGGACAATTCAGAGCTAGAGACCAACTTTCACTGAGCAATAACTAGCCATTTTCAAACAAAGGTACTCCCTTACCTTCTCCATCTTCTGGACTTGACCCATCTGCTGACCTCTGAAACCACAAGAGAAAGTTAATAAAATAGCTGTTTGCATTTCACACTAAAATAGTCCGCTCTTCAGATCAAACCAACAGCTAAAACACACGGGATTAAGATGTGTTGGGTCAAAGGCTGATATTCAAATGGCTAAGCACTACGATAAATTATATTCAACCATACTGAACATCAGTCACAGAATTTCACCTAACAGGGGATAAATTTAAAAAATAGTAATTAATATAAATTGACATATTTCCAATTACTGTTTGGTTATCTTTTATGTCTTAAAATACACGCCCAAATATTGTAATACCCAGTATAAGCGAGTTTACAAATTTACCTGAAGTAATTATTTTCCTACATTCTGGAATCCTGCAAATGAGTACATTTGCAAGTCTGATTATTAACAATAATGAACAGAAAACCAACAGAAGTTCCAGCTTCCATATAAGTGCATAAATTTCTTGCAAATTAAGTCCAAATCACTTATACACAGATGGCTCCAAAATATAACTGACAATAGGTGACCTGACAGAAAACAGTGATAATATTTTTTTAAATTAAAAGGCAGTGCTAACTGCTATCACCAGTGGAACCAGTGAAAGAACATAGGATTATTTCCCAAGGTACACACTATTTACATTTAATAAAAAGAAACACTTCAAAACCATCATCACTGACTACAGTTTTGCATGACTCATTCATAGGCATGCTTGTCAATATTATTAGAAAGGAAGGAAGTGACTGCACTACAAAAAAAGTCATATTTTTTCGTTTCAGGAAAAGTATTAATAATAATCATCATCATCATCATCTTATTCTCTCTGTCCGGAGCACAGATTCATTGCCTCAGCAGCCAATCACAATCCTTACTGAAACAACCAGAGTGCTCCAGGCAGACAGAATACGCATTTCAAACAGATATGCAGGCAAGTCAGAGCTATAATGAAGCACCAAGGCCCCTGTCATGGACCGAGAAGGCTCTGCTGAAGGGGGAGGTGTGGAAAAAGCAGTGATGCGCCCAATCCTTTTTTTCCCACCTCCTGCCCGCTTCTCCCGCATCAGGGGAGGCAAGCTGCCAGTGGGTCCTGAGCTGCAGGGGGCTCTAGTGCTTCCCTCTGCGGCAGCAGCACCCCCCAGGCAGGGTGTCAGGGGGTGGGTGCTGCCCAGGGGCCACCACCACCACAGAAGGAAATATCGGGGTCCTTCACAGCTCATCGGCTGTGCAACCCGCCAGTAGCTCACACTCCAGCCACAGGAGACAGAGGCAGGCTCCAAGAGAAAAATAAGAAAACGGAGAAAAGAAAAGATTAGGCCCTTTGCTGCTTCCCCCCCCTTCACTCCCCTCCAGCAGAGCCTGCCCATGTAACCTGCCCCTGGGCCACACAGCCCCTGAACTGTGGGCGGGAGGAAAGGGATGCTTCCCTCCACAGCAGCAGCATCCCCCACCAGGGCTGCCCAGGCACGGTGCTAGCTGTGTGGGTGCAGCCCCAGCTAAGAGGCAGCACCTGCTGGATCCAACAGTGCATGGGGAGCAGGAAGCCTGGGCATGATCAGGGAAGCTCAGGCTTGGCAGGGTCCAGCACCCCATGGACTATCCTCGCCACGTTCCCACCCAGAAATGGGCTGGCTGCCCCAAGAAGGTGGCAGGAGGGCAGCTGGGTGACAGCAGGGAAGGTGCATGGAGCACTGGAAGCCTGCAAAGCCCGAGCTTTCCTGAGCACACCCGGGTTTCCAGCACCCCGTGTACCATCCCCATCGCTTTCTCTGGATAAAGCCCTTGTACACATGAGGAACATCGCTGTAATTTGTTATGTAACAAACTAAAATACGTGGGATGTGTTTGAATTTCAACATAAGTCATTTAAATCAAAATACGTTGCCAAACATGTATACTGTTATGAAATTTAATCATAACATGCCACCAAACGTGTACACTTATGCAATTAAACTGTTAAAAAGGACATTAAACCACTAAAAGGGGCAACTTCCTCATGTGTACAAAGGGCTCTTAGTCACATGTACAAGGGCCCTCATATTCTATGACTATACACAAGTCACAAGGTCAGACTTCTGATAAAATATGTATCCAGAGGACTCGTGTTTACACATGGACAGCTTTACATAACCTTTTTGAGGGTGGGAAGTTTTGATTCTGTTTAAGTATTCCATCAAAGGATAACTTAAAAAATCCCGTATTCAAAGAAATACTTTTGCAATGAAAATGTAATCATAAATGTTTTGCAGGTTTCAGCTAGTATCGATTATTTTTTGAATAAGCGCAAATTGGTATCATCCAGGTTAAAGCAACATTGAGTTTAAAGAATGAAGTCACAAATTAAATGAACCAAAGAAACAGACACAGTAATGCAAGTTGACATTATAAAATGTTGGGTGTGCTCAGGAGAGCTCGGGCAGGCCAAAAACACATACTAGTTGTCTTACAGAGATATTAATAGGGGTGAAAGACAAGTATGACATTTTGGCCTAGCATGGAATAAATAACATGCAGGTCTACACAAACTAGCATAGCATGTGGACATTAAAACTGATTTGGAGTGTGTACACATGTAACATGTATTATGCAATAACAGGTTTAAAATAATAAAATAAAGTAAGCAGACATACAATGCACAGAGGTATTCAGGCACAACTTAACCCCTCCTTAAACTGAAAGAAAAAAAATTAAAAACCTGGATGAATTAGGAATGCCTGATATGGAAGTGAACTTTGTTCAGGTTACACCTGTCCACTTCACCAATTTTTGTTAGGGAACTAGGCAGCCCAGCATCTCACAACACTTAGATCTCCCCTCTCCCCCCCTAGACAGCAACTCCACATTTTCCTCCCAACTTTACTGCTATGGAGTTACAGGCATAGTGTATGACCAGGTCCTCGGGTGTCCTCTCCACATGTGGGTTGGAGAGCATTTGGCAGATCTCATGTTGCAGCCACCAAAACTAAGCTGTCCTCAAAAATGGCTGCATGAAGTCCTAATTGCAAATGGAATCAGTAGCAGGCAAAGGAAACAGCTGCACACTTTCACATCAAACAAGCACTGCAAACACAGACCAGCAAAACTAAGCACAGGATTTACATGGAACCAAAATTGGGACCAAACAGAAGGATGGAGGAAGAGGAGGGACCATATTTCTGTTTTCAAAGAATATAGAACTAAAGTGAAAGAACTAAGAGGGAAGAAATAAAGCTAAAGCTGAAGCTAGGGTACAGATTCAAGAATAAAAATACTTTGCCTCACTCTTCAGTAAGTATGAAGCTGCAATTGAGTGGGGTAGCACATTACAATGAGGACATGGATATAGAAATCACTGTATGCAGGTAGAAGTAAAAAAAAAAAAACAAAAAACAAACAAACCACGTGATATCACAAAATGGAGTGGCCCAGATGATCCCCATCCCAAAACAATGAAAGATGTGGCAAACAAAACAAGAACACCTCTAGCATGGATCAGCAAGGATGGTAGCCCTACATTCTTGTAAAATAGCAAATATAGCACCATTTTTGTCATTATTTTTAAAAAGAAAATAAAATAAAGAGGCAGTTACAGAGCTGTTAACTTGTGTCTAGCTGTGGGTAAAGTCTTAGAACAGATACCAAAGGAATAAATAATTCAGGATATGGACAAACATGGGAACAGGATAGCTTGTTCCTTGGAGGATGATTGCAAACTAATATAATATTATCCTATGAGAAGATCATCAATTTCTTAAACGAGAGCAATGCAGTGGACTTAGCAAAAAAAGTTTTGATACTATGCCTTAGGGAAAATTACTGGCCAAAATTAGAGGGGCCAAGATGAGATAAAGGAAGTGTTAAACCAACTGTGAGCCCCAAGCCAGATCCAGACCATATCTCATGGCTAGGAAACTACTGAAACCAAGGAGGCAGGTGGCTGATCGCAGGGCCAGCTGCCATTTTCACAAGCTTATCACAGCGCCCTCCCTCCCATACCTCTGACTTACTGAGAGGGCTGTCCTATCGTGTGACCCTGTTACTTGCCACCAACTGGCAAAGACAGGTAGCAGCTGCCCTCTTGGCTACTCCCCTCTGCAATGATGGCTTCCCATCCCCCTCCCCCCTCCCTTCCAGTGGGCTGCCAGGACAAACTGGCCATGAAGACTGCTGGCTCCCACTGGGGACCCAACATTTTATTTTTTTTCTTCTTTCTTTTTATTTTGCAGATTTCACAGACTTTGCCCAAATTTGTGGTTTCTATGAAACCCACAAAAAACACGAATTGAGTAGGTCTCTAGATTTATGGGGCAGAACCACAGGGCCAGTGGCAGCTGCAGCAGGTGCAGATCAGCATTCAGGCAGCAGCATGAGCAAGGGCTGCATCTGCACAGCTCTCACTCACCCCCCATCACCAACAGCTACATCCATCAGGACCCAGGGAACCCAAAAATCAGCCAGTTAAGGGGGCACTCACCATGCTTGAAGTCATGAACACAACTAGTTTTGATCTTGCAGGAACTGAGCACTGTTGTTGACAAAGCAGAAGGCATCCATTTACAGCGCACAGAGTAAAATAGTCATTGGCATGGAATGGTTATGGCTAGTCTTCCTCATGTACCTGCCATCACTGAAAGTACAGGCCAGAAAGTTCTGGAGCCTTCTGGAGACAACTTCCCATAAAGCTTTCTGGTTTTTATCCCAGGAAATTCTTGGGGAAAAAAAAGATCAGGACCAAAAGGGATATTGGGATCCCTGCTTCCGTCATCCAGCAGTAAAGCAAACGTATAACCTCAACCTTCAGTAACAAATGTAGTTTCATTGGATGGTGGCCATACATCTACCTGCTAACAGGCAGAGTTTAAAACAGGGTTACCATACGTCTAGGTTTTCCCAGACATGCCATCTTTTTTGGACCCCTGTGCTGCAGCTGGGCGGGTTTTTTTAAAAAGAGCAAATGTCCAGGTTTTCTGCTGTCCCAGACTGGCTGCTTCAGGCTGGGAGCAGCAGGCAAGGTGACTGGTTGTCAGCAGTCACATGATCCCCCATGGGGGGGGGGGGAAGATAGAGACACAGAGAGACTATCAGGGCTGGAGGCAGAGGGCTGGAGGTCAGGAATGAGGGGCACTGGCAGGGAGGCAGGGGCTGTGGATCAAGAGTGAAGGACTCTGCGAACATGACAGGCAACTGTGGGTTGGTGTACAGGGCACTGGCAGCACCAGGGAGCTGTGAGTCAGGAGTGAGGGGCACCAGCAAGGGGTAGAGGGCAGGGTACTGCTGTATGGGAGTGACGGGCAGTAGCAGGTCAGGGGGGGCGGGCGTGTGGCTTGTTAGTGAGGGGAAACAGAATGGGCAGGTGCAGAGTACTGCTGCCCCCCCTGCCCCACCCCATCATGTTCCCCCTGCCTCTCCCCCAGCCCCCATGACAGGTATCCTTTTTTTGGACCTGGAAATATGGTAACCCTATTTAAAATTAGCTTAAAACTAATTTAAAACCCATTTTTATTTAGACCCGATATACATTTTCAACTTGGTCACTTGACATGGTCCCCTTGTTCATTCATAACGCATTAATAGAGAAGAAAATGCTTGAAAAACCTGGGGGGAGTTCCCCTCTTTTATATATAAACCAACACAAAAGCAGGTGGATAACATTCTTTCAGGTATACGGGTCTCTCCACTATTATAAGTTAATTACAAAGTTACAAGTGGCTGCTATGTTGTAACCTCATATATACAATAAGGAGAAGTAGTTAAACCATGTTAGTCTGAAGTCAGACAAAAGATAGTACAACATATCTTGGGGTGGTACTGGTTATTCATTATGCAACTCTGAATGGCTGTTTTCACATGAGATAGTAGAATGTAGCATGGATTAAAGGTTTCAGCATAATACAGTTCAGATGACAGAACAGTCCTTTTCATATTATTTATACAAACTACTCCAAACAAACACCAACTAAGTAAGGTCCCCCCTGCCACATGTTATTGCATGAAGAGCATCAACACCAGGAGGACTGATCACTGATAAGCCATCCATGGCGAAAGAGTAGAACCACACATATCCAATGCCTTTAAATGTTACATCAGAGCTGTCAACCTGTAGGCCTAATCCAATCCACAGACCCATTTCCTCCAGCCCCTGCTGTCACCTGCTACTTGCTCCTACTGCCCAGAGGGTCATATAAGGCCATTATCACCTTCTAGCATGGGCTTCCTACACAATCTAGGCTGATAATTTCTGCACCAAGCCCACTTTCTTTTTGAACTATATAGTATAACCTATCTTGAATAAATGGTTTCAAAAGAATGAGTATCCACTTAATCTCTTAGCAAGTTTCCCAGTAGGTAAACCATAATTTTTTTTTAAACAGCAAAATGGAACAAAACAAGTATGCCAACCTTTTTATGAGCCACCTAGAAGAAGAATTACTCAAAGACTGTACCATCAAACCCTTGCTATACATAAGGTATATCGATGACACCTTAATCAAAGATTGTAGGTTTTCAGTTCAAATGGTAGAGTTCCACCAGAAATTCAACAATCATCATGCCTCCATCCGACTCGCTCTCGAATACTCCAGCACCAACATCTCCTTTTTAGACACGATCAGTATCCAGAAAGGTAAAATACATACCATGTTATACAAGAAACCCACAGACCAACATACATATCTGCACAGAACCAGCAATCACCCTAAACACACCAAAAAAGCTGTGATATACAGCCAAGTCCTCAGATACCACCGAATTTGCACTGAGGGGAACACCTGGGATTGCCACCTCACCAATCTTAAAAAGGATTTCACCCAACAAGGACACTCCTCCAGAGAGAGAGAGAGAGGCAGCAATCACATGTTTGAAAGAGCCACCCAGATACCACGTGTAGAACTGCTACAGTACAAAAGAACCCCCCCCACCACCACACACACACACACACACACGAATCGCACACCGCTGGTTATGACATTTCACCCCTCCCTCGAACCCATAAGGAAAATCCTCAAACAATTGCAACCCATACTAGAAAGAAACTCTATTCTTAAAGAGGTCTTCCTAGAACCACCCATCCTACTTTTCAAACAAACACCAAACCTCCCTAACCTCATCACCAGAAGCAAACTTCCTCAGACCCAGAAAACAATGAATGGATCCAGACCATGGCATGACAAGAAATGCAAAACCTGCCAACACATCTCCACCACCCCCACAATTACTACACCCCACAACAGAACCATCAGCATCTCTGCATCTTACAGCTGCACCGCCAGAAATGTAATATATATCATCCAATGCACCAAATGCCCTGATGGAAGAAACATAGGAGAGACCAAACAACAACTGTGTACCAGAATGAATGCATACCGGAAATCTGGGGCCACACTTGCCAGAGGACAATCACTCTCTCCCCAATCTCAGTTCTAACCCTCAAAGGGAACTTACAAAACACTTCTCAGAGACGAGCCTATGAACTCCACTTCAGCAGCCTCCTGGATACTAAAAATCATAGACTAAATGTAGACATTGGATTTATGACACATTATAACCTGCCTGACATCTGACTCCCCAGGTACCTCTCCACTGTTTAACTGCTACACTCATCCTCCTTCTCTCCCCACACCCAAACCGTTTCTCACCCACTGACTCCATAATTTACATCTTCACTGACCGCCTGTCTTGCATGCATACCAGCCTCTGGCTTCTTTACTATTCATTCCATCCAGGAACAGCACACACCAACTGCCGAGACTTCCTCAGCCCAACAAAGGGTTTTAAAACCCAAAATCTTGTAAAACAATTTTTTCCAACTATTTAAGTTGGTCTAATAAAAAATATCAAATTCACCCATAGAACCAAGAATGTACAAGCGCACACAACCTATTTTGCATAATTGTACATTTAGCTTCAACCTTCAATAATTGGATTTCATACCCTTTTCTGTTAGACTGAAGAACCTTCTACTATGAAAAACTCTTTAACCTATAGGTCCTTGCAGACCACAATCAAGTAAGATCTTAAATCTTCACGGCTAGGGACAGACATTCAGAAAACCCAAGCCTGAATTGATTCAATCTTTGCAGATTAGTCTAACCTGCAGAGAGTGAATCAGTGAATAGATAGTCCCTTCTCATTCTGGAAATGCAGGCAGGTGCCTACAGTGGCTCAGGACAGAAGCCTGGGAAGGCTAGAGTAGCCC
>NW_005843149.1:167815-168233 GCF_000455745.1 Alligator sinensis | reverse complement strand
CCCCCCCCAAAGAGAAAAGAGGGGGGGGGGGGGGGGGAATATGCACAGCCAGGCCTGAGTAAGACTGAGAAGGGGTTTAAACCAAGTGGGCCCAGGTAAGCTACTACCCAGACAGCCAGTCACTGACAGAGTAAGCAGCCCAGCTATACTCACATCCCTTTCACTAACCTGCACCAGCCGAGGGCAGCCCCGTCTTCACGGCCAGGCCCAGCCCAACCATGCAGCTGTCTTGGACTGGGCTGAGCAAGGCTGGCTCAGGGCCATAGGGGCAAGACCATCCCTGGCAGCTGTGGCTCCATTACAGCTGCTCCCTGTGCCCCGGCTGGGCAGGGCAGGCCAAGCTGAGCTGGGCCAGACAGCAATGCATACAGACCCCCTTCCCCATGGCAGCAGGGGGAAGAGGAGGAAGAGGGGAAAG
>NW_005843149.1:153363-167784 GCF_000455745.1 Alligator sinensis | reverse complement strand
GGGCGGAGGGAGATGGAAAAAGTACCCCTCTGGGACTGGGCAGCCTCACATGGAGCCCCCCTCTCCACCCTGTGGTGGCAGGTGGGTGCTCTATGTGAGGCTGCCCAACCCCAGCCCCAAAGGGGTACTCTTCCCCCTGCTCCTCCACCCCTCGCAGGGTGGGGGCTGTATGCAGCCCTACCCAGTCCCCTCCCAGGGCCAGGCCAGGCAGACTCGCATAGAGCGCCCCTCCCCCCACCCCACCCCCCAGCCCCACAATGCCTGGGGCAGGGGGAGTTCCCCTCCAGTGCCACACAGAGCCCACCCCCCACACCTTGGGAGGAGAAGGTGGAAAGAGTCTCCATCAGTATGGAACAGAGCTCCCCTCCCCACAGGACAAGCATTCCAGCATGAACCCATTAAGGCAAAGGGGGCAGGGAGAAAGGTTAATTCATAAATTTTATAGATTTCAGGGTCGGAAGGGACCTGTTAGATCAGAGTCCGACCCCTCGCCCTGGGCACGAAAGAGTGCTGGGATCAGATGATCCCAGCCAGGTGTTTGTCTAATCTCCTCTTAAATACCTCCAAGGAAGGGGAAAACACCACCACCCCTGGAAGCCCATTTCATATTTTGGCAACCCTCACTGTAAAGAATTTTTTCCTGATGTCAAGTCTAAATTTGCTCTCCTTCAGTTTGTGGCCATTGTTTCTAGTTACCCCAGTGGGCACCCTGATAAACATCATATCCCTTATTTCCTGCTGTCCCCCCCGAATGAGTTTGTAGATGGCCACAAGATCCCCTCTCAGCCTTCTCCTGCAGAGGCTGAAGAGATTCAGGTCCCTCAAAATCGGTCCTCATAAGGTTTTTTTCTGTAGGCCTTTAACCAGATGGGTGGCCCTCCTCTGAACCCTTTCCAGGCCATCTACAACCCTCCTGAAGTGCAGCAGCCAAAACTGGACGCAGTACTCCAGCTGTGGCCTGAGCAATGCCACAGAGGGGAAGTATCACACCTCCTTAGTCCGGTTTGTGATGCACCTGCTAATGTATGATACAGTGCAGTTAGCTTTACTTACTTCATCACACTGGCAACTTATGTTCATTTTGGAGTCTACTATGACTCTGAGATCCCTTTCTGCTGCTGTGCTACTCAGTATGGTACCTCCCAGGCTATAGGCTTGTTGATCCCTCCGTCCTTTATGCCCTGCAGCCAGGGTCTGCCAGCCCCTGCCAGCCCCAGGGGAAGACAGGAAGGAGGGAAGAATTAACCCCCTCTCTGGCTAGCAGGTCCCTGTTAAAGCAAAGTGAGCAGTGTCTTGCCATGTCCCAACCCTGTTCTGGCTAGAGAGCAGAGAAGTGGGACCAGCCCTACTCTGGAGCAGAGCGCAGAGCCCCACCCAGAGAGCATGCTGGGATGCTGGAGGAATCTGGTTCAACTTAAACCGGGAAAGGGTCTGGGACAGACACTGCATAAACTGATTTGAGCCAGAGATGTGTGAAATAACTAAGAAACGTGGAATTAGAAGAATGTTTTACAATAATTATCAGAAGTTTAAGTTAGCAGTGCTGACATTTAAATCAAAGTCTACGGTTAAGTTCCTTGCAGTTGTAGGCAACAACACTTTATTGCTTTATGTAGCCTTAAGTTAACTTGGCTTTCTTCACAACGGCCAGCAGCTTCTTTTTTAAGCTATGATAATGAAACAAGTCTGTGGCAAAAAGGATGTGCCTCATGACAAGTTCTATACCAGCAAAATTGTAAGTCATGGTGTTTCAAGGGATTGCCAGAGGAAAGAGTATCTGACTTATATTAGTAGAGGTCCATACATAGGTCCATATTGTAAAATCGGCACCGATAAAAGGAAAATTGACATTACTGGCAATCAGCTTTTTTTGGCTGATGTGGCCAATAATGTCACCAATAAATACCGTGTGCATGTGCAGCCACAGCATGCACACAGCCACTTTGTAGCTTGGAGAGCAGGGTCCTACTGATAAGTTTGGGGGGGGGGAGAGAAGGGGCAGATTGAAGTCCCTGCGGTGAGGAAGAGAGTGGGGCTGGGGCAGACACTGCCCAGCTTGGGCAGGGCACAGGACTACCTGTGCGTGGGGCGAGAGTGGGTTGCCACTGCAGGTGGAACTGGGATCTTCTCAGTAGGGGGGCTGGGGCTGCACTCAGATGGGCTATGGCTACCCCAAAATTCACCACAGCTCCCTCCCAGCGCTGCCACCGCCCCCCAAGCACGGCCCCAGCCCAAACACCCCCCCTCCCCCCAGCTGGGAAGAACCTGGCACTGGCCCCAGCACGCAGCAGCAATCCACCCACACAGATCTGGGGGAACATTACCCCCCCCATGGCTCCCCCAGTGGTGCACATAGTAGTGAAGCACCCCCACCCACAGTGAGGGAGGAAGTGGGGCTGGGGCAGGGGAATTGATCTGCTCTCCCCCCAATGCCCATTCTCTCCCCCACAACAGACTTACCAGGCAGACGCTGCTTTCCAAGCTGCTGGGCTGCATATTGGCAAATCGGGCCAGTGCTGGCCAATATGGCTTGTTAATATTGGCCATCAATATCAGCCAAAAAAAATTCTTTATCAATGCACCCCTACTGATTAGAAAAATCAAGAGTGCCATCTTGGACTTAAAATTGGGCCACTTGCTTGATGTCAGCAACTTTCTATCTTTCTCCTCCTCCACAGATTCCTACTGACCATCTCCGTTCACTACACTTCCTAAATTCTCTCTCTAACCAGCAGCACCAAAACCGTGATCAGTCTGACAGTTCTATTACCGCCCACATTCTTCTGAATACAGCATGGGTGCGCCTCCCAGAACTATAACTTCACTTTGCTACTACATAGGAAACAGAAGCAGCAGCAAAGGCACTGGCCTGCCTCCTGTTTATAAAACTAAACTGACTTACAGACACTGAATTTTGCACTCATGCAACCTCAGAATGATTCCCTTCATAATCATGAAGGTAAGAGATTTTTCAAGACCCAAGACTTATCCAAAACACTTTGGAGCATGCATCTTAAACTGTATTTTGCAAAGTAAACATCTTTATATCACAATCAGAAAAGTAGGAACGGAAGAGATCTAAGGGTGGAACTCATTTAAAAAAACCCAACCAAAAAAACAAACAAAAAACTTAAAGGAGGCCAGGATTCTTGGTAAGCAAAAAACTGTGGTGACTCAATTTCTCTCCATTCATATCTTTGAAATAAAACATAAAGAAGATTCTAGAGCCAATAAGATAAGAGCTTTGTCTGGCTCCCACAACTCTTTCCTCAGGAAAAACAATATTTTTTCTCCCTTTAGTTTCAGAGACCAAACTGTTGTAAACTGAACTAAGAGTCTATAATTCACACATGCGCACATACACATAATTCATTAGCCCTTTCAGCTCATCCAACTGTTCTTCTTTATTAGCATGGCCTGACTAAAAGCCAAATTCATGTGTTCACAGTGGAGTATTTGGCCGTAAAACCTCTAGGATCAAGTATAATCCACTGAGAAAGCAGGTGATGATGTTAATAAGTTTATGAATAGGAGATAAGTTATGCACAGTTAAAACTGTTAAGTTATTCTCCTGTGGCTATTGCTGAAAAGTTGTTCCAAAAAATCTCAGTTCTCCAACGATCAGAAAGTGTTTGGAAGGGCCATAAAAGGAGGCAGATTACAACATGCCTCAGTATAACTGTAATTAGAACAGGGGGTGGCTGTCAGAGACCAAACCGTCTCTAGCTGTGCCAAGGGATAACCTTGCAAACAGTGGATATGGCTCGATGTCATCTAGACAGGAAATATTAATGCTGAATTATCATCACTACTTATAACATCTACAGATCAAAATTTAGGGCTTAATCCAGGCTGATAAACAAGGTGCCTAAACAAAAAACAATCCAGAATATTCCCTATCACATAAGTCACTAGGCAGCTGAATTCACTTAGCACCTATATTTTTTGGACAGCAGAGATCTTTAAGCACCTAGATTTAAAAACATCCTCACATGCATGACACCACGTAGTATGGGACACAAGATGCTTACATGCTCCCCCGCCACACACCACCAACCAGTCCACTGAAATGCAGGTGCCAGGCAGAATGGTGCCTAAACTCTGCCTGCCTCCCCCGAAAGTCCCTAGATAGGTGCATGTCAAAACACATTGACAATACTGAATTCAGTAAAAAATACAGCAGTCACTCACTTTTACTCAGATGCAGCCAGAACAAAAGAAGGCAACACCTTTATGTGCAATAAACTAGTGGGTAAAGCACTCACGCAGGAAGTGGGAGACCTGAGCTATGGCCCTTTTCCCAGGATCTTTTTTGTCCAATGACCAATGTAAAAATTGAAGAACCAAAGGAGCAGGGATCAGTACACAGGTTTCCCCACTTCCAGTTCTGTTCCTAACCAAGAGAGGGAATTGATCTTGGTCTGCTTCCGGACCCATGATTCCTCCATTCCAAGTTTGCACAGTAGTCCAGCTTCAACAAGAGGCTTAGAAGTTTCCTATAGCCAGAGGGTTCTATAGCCTGGAAGTAAAGGCACTCTTCTGGGAACTGGGAGATTATGGATGAACCTCCCGAGAGAAACAAGGGCAAGAAACCTGGATCTTCCACCTCCAATAAATGTTATGTAAAAGGTCAGCAACAGCATTATGTGCCTCTATTGGCTCTTAAATTGCGAGGGGATGGAGGCACAAAGTATAGCCTTAGTCCAAGTACACACTTGAGCAAGAACAGGAATTTAGTTTCATATTAGCTTATTCCAAGAGACTGCCTGCTCAGCATGTGAGATCTCTCAACTGTTTTCTGGGGACACCCACTCTTCCCAATGACTGGAGAAGGCATCTGCTTCCTTGAATTATCCTACTGGGGTCAGGCATTTAAGTGTTCAGGTGTTGTGACACTCATGTTGGAGGTGCCTGAAACTACCTCACCAGATCTTTACTTCATCAGCAATCCAGAAGATGAGTACTGTTCTGAAGATCCAGTGGAATCAGCAATATAATATTCTCTCTCAAAAGATACATTACAGAACTTCTAGCTTTTGCCAGAAAGTGCAAATATTTTAATTTCCTAGAAAAGGACTATCTAGAAATATTTGCCAGCACCTACTTAAAGACTTCACATTTTAAAAGGTCTACTAAAAACTTTTCCCAGCCGATTTATAAATGATAATGTGTGGATACCAGCTTCCATCAGCCCGCGGTGATACTTGGTGGCTACAACTGAGAAAATATACACCTTCAGAAAGCTCAAGTGCTTTCACAGATGAACATTTTTAATACGCTTAAAGAGAGAAAAGTCTTCTAAAGTAGGACTTAAGTTTTGTCCATGAGGGAACTTCAACACTGAACACTATGCTATAATAGCTCTACAAAAACACTTAGTAGCACTAGTTTATCTGTTTCATCTTTGAAAAATATTCACACTACACAATATTTGGATTTTTAGCTAACAAACAAAGCTTTAAGAAATCCAAAGGAACCAATTAAGATAGTTGTTTTTTTTTTAATTTGAGAAAGCTGCAATCAACATTTTATTTCTGCTAATTAAGGAATTCTTCCTGCTTTTTCAATAGTGCTCCAAAGCACTATGAAGTGACATGAAAAATTCCTCTGCATCCAATGGAAAGAGCACACTCTATTCTTACTTCATTGTACTGGAGGATTATGATCCAGATTAAAAAAAAAGAATTCTGTTTCTATATATTTTAAAAAATTCTTTCATTACTTCCTCCTCTATTTTATCCCTTTCTGGTTAAAGAAAATTCCTTCTTGTAAGAAACAGTGACACCAACTTTTTAGCCTATGAACAGATTAAGTTTAAGTAAATTACAGAGATGGTAAAATCTTCCTCGCTAAAAAGGCCCACAGCTGAACAAATACCATTTTTATTATATAAACAACTGTCTTTGGAGGGAGTAGTACAGAGCTAAAAGAACTATTAGATGTTCCACTGCCTAAAGTTAACAGCAAATCACTTAAATCCTTCAGGGGAAGACTGATTTTTTTAATTAACCCCCTCAGCAGCAGCAGTACTTGGTAGGTTCACACTTACCCCTGCCAGTTCTTGTTGAATAGGAGCAAGCTGGGCTTCAGAAGCAGGAATCAAAGTAGCACTGACTGAGGCAACAGTGGGAGCAGGAAGCTCAAAGTCACGCTCACCAGCTGATTCTGTGTGACCCAGACCACGGTGGGGGGACTCAGCCTCTCCCTGTGGGTCCTCTCCTGAATCCGACAAGCCTTTTTGCTCTGCAGAGGACTGGGAGCAAAAAAGACAATGTCCCTTCAATGCAAGGATGCAACATGATGGAGCAATTGTCCTAGTGAAAGGATGTACTGACCCTTTTTTTCAAAATTTCACCATTTTCATAGTCTGAGAAAAGGAATTGCTCCATGTTGGCACACTAATGAAAACAGGTTAAAATAACCTGAAATTTGATTATCCACCTTTAAATAAGCATCAGATGAAGCAAATAAACTTGAAAAAGGCAAAGTGCCAATGCCTCCTAACCAAAACACTTCTGCTAGCTGTAATTGTCCAAGGCTTTGGCATTTAGTTCTTCCCTCTTTTAAGCCTTGGCCAGCTGGTCTTAGTTGTCTCAATTTTTCTTACCCACTGGGATCAAAGGTAACAGAACCAGCAAGGAGACAACTCCTGGAAATAATGGACTATTTCACTGTTGTTGTTGTCATACATTTTAAAAACCTAGTAAACTGCACACTTTGGCCGTAACACACAGGTGATGAATATATTGCAATTCACACAAGAAGATATTATTTGTGTGTCACTATATTTTTTTAGAAGCAGTATTTTATTTTTGTTTTTTAAACACACAAATCTATTAACGGGTTGTTTTGTTTTTTTTAATTATGCCACAAGGTTTAGGAGCTTCAAGATTTATCCATTCTGCCATGGACTCCCTTTTAAACACATCAATCAAAATCACAGAATCTACTGCATCTCAGTTCCCCCACCTGTAGAAACAAGATCAACATTACCCTTATTCACAGGTATTTGAGGAGGACACCACATCTCAACTATTTACTGACCATAAGATTCAATGGCAATTTAGAACATAAGTATGCAAAGATTCAGTATGCTTTATGAAGTCATTTTTTCTGGTGATCTGAAGTATGAAGTGTTTTGAGAAGCAAGCTATGAAGAGACTGAGATCACTTTAGGGAGAAATCAGTGACTGGATAACTCTTAGAAAGTAATCTACAAAACAAGAAGAGTTTTGAGTAGAGTTTCACTGATAGAGATTTGGGGGGCTGATACTGATAGCTGATTTTAAGAAGGAGGCATATTAGCTGATAGCGATCTGATTTCTGCTACAGCTGCGTGCAGCTGTATGTCTGTCGTGGTGAAAGCGGAGGAAAGGAGCATTGGGGGGGTGCAGATCAATGCCCCCCGCAGTGAGGGAGGGAGCAGGGTTGGGGTGGGCACTGCCCAACCAGGGTGGGGTAGACCGGGGCAGAGCTGCAGCTCATCTGGGAGACGTAGGAGGGGGGAGCAGGTTACTCCAACTGCTCGTCCAGGAGGGCCAGGCAGGCTGCAGCGTTGCACTTGGGGCAAGCAGCAGCTGTGCTGGGAGAAGGGCTACAGGGGAAGGCTCTAGCCACCCCAAATTTTGCTCTAGCACCCCCCCCCCATAGTCCCCTCCCAGCACCACCACTGCCCACTCCAAAAGCAGCACAGCACAGCCCGCAACACAAGCCCACAGCTGCAGCCCGCCCTGCCCCACGCAGATCCAGGGGCGCACACCCCCTCACGTGGCCTCTTGGACCAGCAGCAGGAGTGGCCGAACAAGCGGCACCGGGGAGCCGCTCCCCACACACCGGACAAGCTACGGCTCCATCCCGCGCCCGCCCTACCCCAGTTGGGCAATGTCTACCCCAGCCCTACTCCCTCCCTCACTGCAAGGGGCATTGATCTCCCCCTCCAGCTTCCCTCCCCCTCCCCTTTCACTACAGACTTACCAGCTGCACGCAGCTCTTCATGCTGCCCAGCTGTGCTTCTCATGGACTGTGTGCTGCGCTGCAGCTGCATGCACGGACAGACATTTATTGGCCAAATCATCAGTCACATCAGGTCAATTTCCAACACAGTCCATTTTCTTTATAATCAGTGCCGATCAATATCAGACCAATGTATCAGTACACCTTAGCTTTGAGAATCGAGGTGCATCTAATAAGGAACAACCACCCCCATATATGTGGCTTAAATAGCACCCTTCATGTTTAAGCACCTTTCTTCGTTAAGGATTCAAAGCTTTTCACAATTATCATAAACAATATACCATCATTTCATTCGTTACTGACATGCAGCTACCTCTGCAATAAAACAAGAGCACTGTTTAATAAACAGACAGCAACATAAATGAAGACAATACACCCAGCTAAAACTACATGATTTATTTTAGGCAAACTTTAGTTACCCATGATGAAGAGCAAGAATTTGCTTTAGTGAAAAATAATTGAAATAATTAATAACTAAGTGGACAAAACTTCTATGTTAACATTTTATCTGAAAAAAATATGCTTTTCTCACAAATGTTCAGAATGCTGGGTTTTCAGGTTTTAAAAATAAAAGCGCTTTAAGGTATAAATGCTACTGAATCGAAACACCAAATCAAAATAATCAAGCAAGTGTGAAAGATAACAAGTGGAAAAGCACTTTTCCTACAATCAAACACACGAAAGAATGCCAGCAAAATACTGGCATTATGTGCTTTTCCCCCTTCTACCCCTCCCCTCACACACACCCAGGCCTTGCAAAGCCATTGTTCCCTTCACAGCTATAAAAGCTAGGCACATGCGAAATGCAAATACAGAACATATGAAAACCTGACAGCACTGCCTCAGCCTCCAATGTTCATGCCCCTCCAAGTGCTATTTCTAAATCAAGTAATCCATAACCATGAAGATAAAGGTGATAGACAAAACCATGAGTCTCGAAACAAAATGTCAGCTGTCCAGCCACTGCCAAAAACAAGAGCCCACAATTACCTCCTGATTCCTCTCACCCTCCCCACTGCCCCACTTTCATCTATACCCTTTATAGTACACATCACCAGTATCATATGTTGAACTACCAATTTCAAACAGTCACTGAAAATATTTTACAAGTTATGAAAGATAACTTACTAAACAAGAGCTCCCAATGCAGGAGTCAGAAAGATTAATATGGTGCTTAGTTACATTACTAGAAGACCTTAAAGTGGGCCTGGAGAGGCGATGTTATCTTTGAATATCCATCAGCATGACATGGATCATAACAGCCAATACCACTGGATGGTTTAACCCAGTAAATACTGCACAAGAACAGCAAACGGGCATTCACTCTGCATGCAGCATTTTTAAACCATTTCTGAAACTGTGTGTCAAATGATGGTGTCCACGCACTGAGAGAGAAAACTTAATAAGGTGTTAAGAGACTTTTAAGAATTATTAGAGGACTGGAAAAAATTATCTTACAAAACTAAAGCAGCTGAAATGCTGGTCAGACCAATGATCCATCCAGCCTAGTATGCTATGGTAGGAACATACTGGTATGTAGGAACAGGCGCTTCAGAGGGAGAGCATCAAGCCACGTAAATCTAGAGCAGGGGTTGTCAACAGGGGGTAGGCCCTAAGGGGTACAAGCGGGCAGGCAGGGACAGAGTACTGCCACCCACCACCCTGCACTACCACATCCCAGGACCAGGGCCTGGGGGGGTCACAAGGGCAGTGGTACCCCTTTACAGGCCACACAGGCACCGCCTGCCCGGCCAAGCGGGGGGGGAGGGGGGGGTGTTGCATGCCGCCACCAGTCCGTGTCCAGCCATGCACCCCTCCCCCCAGCTCCATGTCCAGCCACCAGGGGTACACTTAATAGATTAGGGGGTCTTCGACCTTTTTTAGAGTAATCCATGTCTTTTGGTCATTACCCTCCCTGGCATCCACTGTCATTGGTTCAGAGGTACCAGAGGAAATATCTCCAATTGTTCTGTTTAAACAGCTATTAATAGATCCATCAGCTATGAATTTGGTCATTCCCTTTTTTAACTGGGCTATACTATCTGCCTCTACAACCTCCTAAGACAATGACTTCCACAAGTTACTATATTTGCCTGAACCCAAGACAAACCTGAATTTAAGACAACCCCCCAATAAATAATGATAATAAATCTACACATGGAAAATTTATATAATCTAATTATTGGGGGGAAGGGTTGTCTTAAATTCATCCTCACCACCACTGCAGCAGGCAAAGCAGTTTGTTCCCTTCCATCTGCCCAGTCCCATCTACCGCACCCCCCACTTACCCTCCCCTTGTGCCTGCCTGCTGCCTTCCCCTTCTCCTCCCTGCACCACTTCTGCCTCCCCACACCCTTACCCTTGCTTCAGCACTGGCAGGCTCCATTACCACCACAGTCTCAGCACAGAGCATGCCCCCAGCCCAGGCCATAGCAGAGATGCAGGGCCAGGCTGGGGCCATGCTCCATGCTGCAGGATGGAGCCTGCTGGCACCAGAGCAAAAGCAAGCAGGATGGGGTGGGGGCAGAAGAGGCAAGGGATACAGAGGCTGCTGCCTCCCCTTTCTCATGGCCTTGTACTCTATTCTAAGACAAGGGGTTTTCCCCCTTCCTGGCTCTACCAGGTAGAATGTAGAAGAAAAAAAACCTTCCCTTGGAATCAAGTAAATACAGTAACTACACTGTGTGAATAGTTCTTCCTGTTCGATTTAAACCTGTTGCCTACTAACTTCAGTGGAACTTGGTGAATAATAGTTCCCTGTCCACTTTGTCCATGTCCTTCATGATGTTAGACCTATCAGACTCCTCCTCAGCCTGGTCTTTTCCAAACTGAAGAGGCTTAGACTTTTTTTTTTTTTTTTTTTTTTTAGCTTTCCTGGTATAACAACTGTTTCCATACCCATGATCATTTTGCTTGCCCTTCTCTGTACCTTTCCCAATTCCACTACATCAGTTTTAAGACACAGAATTGCACGCAATATTCAAGATGTGGGCACATCATAGATTTGTATACTGGCATGACAATGCTCTTCACTTTGTTTTCTATTCCCTTGTTAATGATGCTCAAGGTTTTATTGGCCTTTTTTTTTTTTTTTTATCCCTACCATACATTGAGCAGATGCTTTTAGAGAACTACCCAGAGTGACTCCAAGGTTTCTTTTCCAAGTCACAACAGCTAGTTCAGAACCCAGCATTGTATATCTGGGATTATTTTTACTCATATGCATTACCTTGCGCTTACTGACACTGAAGTTCACCTGCCATTTTTTTCCCCATTCACTTAGATTGATGAGATCCTTTTTGCAGTTTCTCTGTCATTTTAGGATTTGACCATCTAGAATAATTTAGTATCATCTGCAAACCTGAATGTTTCACTGTCCACCCCCATTTCCACGTCATTGATGTAAGTGTTGAACAGAACTGGACCCAGCACAGATCCATGCAGGACCCAATTTCTGACCTCCCTCCATCCTGAAAAGTGACCATCGAGCCCTGTCCTTTGCTTCCTATCTTTTAACCAAGAACCTTCCATTCAGTCCTATGGTAACTCAGTTTTTTTTTTAAAGCCTTTGGTGAGGGACCTTGTCAAAAGCTTTCTGAAAATCCAAATATATTGTGTCAACTGGATCTCCCTTGCCCACATTCTTTTTAACACCCTCAAAAAATCCTGCAGATTGGAGACAGGATATCCTTTTACAAAAGCTACGCTGACTTCCGCACCAGATTATATTAATCCATGTGACTGCTGATTTCTTCAGTTTAGACTCACTGGTCTATAGTTCCCAAAATCATTTCTGAAGCCCTTTGTGAAGATGGACAGATAACACATTTACACCAGAGTAACTGACATATTTTTTTAAAATAGCAACAGATAGCACAGTATAAACCACCTACTGTATGCAGATACCCCAAGATAGTCAAATCTGGCCCAAGTTACACCTGTCTATGTCCTCAATCTATTTAATTCACCCAAGAGAAGATTTAGACGTTAACTGATTTCCATCAATAAGCAGCTACATGACACAAAGGTTTCTGACAGCAAAAGACTATAATCAAAACATAATAAGACATGACAGCAAGAAACTTTTAATCTGTCTAGCTTCAGCAAGACAAATTTTTAACAATAAAAAAGGTATTAAAACAACTTGCTTAAGCAGGGGTAGCTTCTCCATTTGAAGTTCTTAATTCAAGATCAGATGTCTTTCTGAAAAGAATACTTGATAAAAGGCTTAAAACGAGAATTACTGGGTGACATTTTATGCCACACATTACTTAAACTGTCAAACTGTGTGCTGAAGTTCCATTCGGACCTGAAAATCTATACATTTGACACAACGTGTGCAGGCACCTCCAGAACATCTGCTTCTTTTATAACTCTGCCAAGCTTTTTTAAAAAGTGGAAAAAAGCATTTGTAGTTAGTTTGGGATACAGCCGTTCATAGATTTTCAGGGTCGAAAGAGACCTCACCAGATCGAGTGTGACCCCCTGCCCCAGGCAGGAAAGAGTACTGGGGGAAAAAGACTCCAGCCAGGTGTTTGTCCAGTCTCTTCTGAAAGATCTCCAAGGTAGGGGAGAGCACCACCTCCCTTGGAAGCCCATTCCAGATTCTGGTAACCCTCACCGTAAAGAGGTTCTTCCTGAAGTCTAGTCTAAACCTGCTTTCTGTCAGTTTGGGGCCACTGTTTCTAGTTACTCCAAGGGGTGCCTTGGTAAACAGAGCATCTCCTATTCCTTGATGCCTGCCCCCACCCAGACAAATTTGCAGACGGCCACCAAATCCCCTCTTAGCCTTCTCTGATGGAGGCTGAAGAGATGCAGGTCCCCCTCAACCTCTCCTCTGTTGATTCAAAAATCAACAAAGTAGTGAGACTAGCTAGGAAAGTAATACCCATTTCACTCTGCTCCTTCTTGGAAAACTTAGGAGAGCAACTGCTGCAGAAGCAAGTAACAGAGGCAGCCACACAAAAGGAACATCCCTAAAACAGTCCCTGAAGGATAGACAGAACAAGACTACCACCCACCTCTGTCTGAAGGCTGGAAGAGGGAGATGGAAGGCATGGGAAAAATGTTTGTTTTAGCTCCTTTAAAGTGAAGATTTTATTCCTTGCAGCAGCTACATACCTTGAAAGGGATATAGTTATGCTAGAACCCACAACCCTAACCAAAAGGTAATGAACTGAAGTTGGGAGGAAAAGTACGCACAAAACTGAACAAACTCCCTTCCCTTTAAATTCTGTCCTCTGAGCTACTTGGCTATTAACAATCATTCACCTACCTTTTAATGTAAAAAGGATCCCACAGACAAACCCCTGAAAGTAGTTTGGCACAAATCCTAGTAAGTTTGCAATTCCTAAAACCTGGAAGAAAAGGAGGCTGGCTTCTCAAAAGGAGGCTACATGTTGACCTTTCTGTCATCATTTCTTTCCCAGAATTTAAATATTCGTCAGCTTCACGATAACCAATTAAAAGTCCCAACTAGAAAGTATGAGGTATTTTTTCTACACAGCTCACTAGACAAATAAAAACTAAAGTCATTTTTTGGTCTAAGTGATAAAGCTAAAGAAATATCTTCTGTATATCAGGTAACAAAAATAAAGTGAAATAAGTAATCTAATAAGCAAGAGAAAGGACTTAAATCCAAGATCATGAATTCAGCATCTTAAGACATCACCCCATTCTGTGTAACAATGCATTTGTAAAAGTAAGATTCTTGCACCCCAGAATCAGGTGCAAGAGACTTAACTGTAAATGAGAGTTGTCCTTTACTCAAGAGTATGTATGCATATGTCCTTATGGCACAAGGCAGCACAGTTCAGCGATACCATACACTAGTATAGGACCCAGAGGCAATATAACTGCATTAATACATGAAGGAAATGAGGTAATAAGCTCTTATTTTTAGTGCAATGCATCTCTCGACAGTGCCCCATAGTCATAGTCTTCTATTGCAATTAGAAGATCTCACTGACATTTCTATGCTTAGGTTTATTTCCATTTAGCTATAAGCTTTACCAAAACTAGTACCAGCTTTAAAAAGATGGAGACATTGTTCTGAATTCAAGGCAAGTTTGGAAGAAAAGACATATTGAATCCCACATCTATATAAACAGATCTGTGCACTCTGCCAATAGTTTCTTTTATTTGTGTGTTTCTTTAAACAAACTGGAATGCCTAGTTTCAGAAGTAGATCCCAGTCAACCACTCCTCCAAAAGTTGGGATCCTGTAATACAGTAACAACTTTAATTCTTAGTTATAGGTGTTTAGCCACTCACAAGAACAACCCCCACATAAGCATTACTGGAAATGATAACTCCTGGAAGTTAAAAAGTAGAAAGTCCTCTCCCTAAAAATCAGCTGAAGATATCACTAGAAGACTACATAAAACTAAGCAGCAGAAAATTCTCATC
>NW_005843149.1:143051-153353 GCF_000455745.1 Alligator sinensis | reverse complement strand
ACAGAATTTCCCAAATTTAGCATAATTTAAATCTCTATTAAAGTCAAACATGGCTGAAAAAAATTGTTAGCATATAAACCAGTGGTGCTCAGCCTCCAGTCCCTAAATCAAATCCAGCCCACAAGGCTGTCAGCCAGTGGGAACCCTATAGGCCAGATGACAGCCCTGAGCAGTACATGGCGCTGACAAGCAGGGTCAGGCTGCAGCTACATCTGGCACTTCGACCCCATATCACACCCACGGACTGACCCCATGCATAGGATCTGGCCTGTGGACTGGCCTGCCACTCGTCTGCCTAAAGGGGCCAGGTTGAGCACCAATGTCATAAACATATGGCACACATCTTGATGCAATATTTCCTCCTTCAACACCTGCAAGACAGTCTGAACTAAGAGCTAGAGAACAACACAAAGCTCTTCAAACACCTAATGGTACATCATGAGAGCTTTAAACTTTGACCAAAATTGCAAGAACAACACAAATGCAAATTGCCACTTACAAAACAGCATTTTGATAATTTTCCATTAAACTGTTTTTAAAGTATCCAATAAACCCTTGAGGGTATGAGGCAAAATTCTGATAGATTTTAATAGGAATTCTCCTGAATGCCTCAGTAAAGACTTCACATTTTGCCATGTGATCAGGAAATCCACTTAACTGGAACTACCTGAGGAAGCAATTCTAATTAACAGCAAATGCTGTGAACTGCCAATAGCTGTTAATACTGTTCTAAGGGGATGCAACTGTAACCAGAACTGGAAATTTGTTCAAGTGCTGCACTAGTGACTTTTCCATCAGTTAAATGTTTACAAATGTTTATGAAAGTTTAGCATCCAATATAAAATAAAATACTGATGTTTACTCATCTCTATTCTGACTAAAGACCTATTATTAAATACTTACCTCCTATTATTTGAAAGTAAGTGATCTGCTAAGGAACACAAATCATGAAAAAGGTTAAATTTGAAGTTTTTCCCCTAAATCTAAGGAAATTTACCTTTCTTTTATTATGATATGATTCAACATATATATATACACACCAATTAAACTTAAAAAAAATAAACAGATTGTAAGCATCTACTATCCTTTGGGAAAGACAAGAAATATTTGACAAGAACACAAACAACTCTAATTTAGAAGAAAGGACACTTAAAAGCAACTTCATTTAAAACAAACAAACCTGAACTGAATAAGTTTTAAAAGTGCAACCTTATTAAAAAAAAAACAAAAAAAAAAAAACTGTATCACACCGTCAGCCCCGCTGACTGCAGATCTCTCTTAATTCACCAAAGAGGTATACCACAGGCAGCAAAGAGAAATGAAAGCTTCTTCATAAAAAGTTCTCTCTCAACAAGATTCAACTCCGAATTGGATGAAGCATGTCTAGAGTAAGAAACTCCATGGACTGCTGGCTCAGATTTCTAAACATATCAGTTTAAAAAGGTAATGGTTTCCATTCACCATTGACCTGGACTGGAATCAAAACAGTTCTCAATATTCAATTCCCCTTGGCAAAATATGTTAGTAGCAATAACTTAAACAACAAATACTGGAAGGTTTTGTTAGAATTCAGAAGCGAAAGCCACATATTAGAATTCATCCAAAAAAGACAAACAAACCCTCTCTTTCCAAATTTAAAAGAAATCTAAATTTAGCACAGTAATTAAGTTATCCAGCCAGCATCAATTTTGTGCTATTTCCAAATTCAAATAATTGACCTACCAAGCTAGGAAACAATTAAAAAAACCCAAAACATATAATATAGGCAAGGACAAATTACTAGCCTAATCTATAGTTCTTCATCCTTTTATCAGTTCTCACACTTCCTGTTACCACATGTAAATAAGGTCTGCCTCCCCTCCCATATCTTTGCTTAAGCACTGCTTTGAAAGTACTCAAGATATTCACAATTGTCTCCTGTTTTGTTTTTCTCCACCACACTACGCTCTGCAGCTTTCTAATGCTTTTTTCTACGAAGTACAAACTCATTAATGTCATTACCTTATAATTCAGATTCACAGTAGTTACACTACATATGAAAAAAACCCCATTACTTGGAAATGTTAGTCAAGGTACAAAAAAAAAAAGAAAAGAAAAAAGAAAAATGAGTACATACACAAAATATTCTCTCCTTACCTTCTGTGCTTTATCCTTCTGAAATACAAAGACAGGTGGAGCAATGGCAGGCTTTTCTGCAAAGAGAGAAATTATTTTTTTCCCAACAGCATTGATTTACATTAGAGTTATGTTCAACGATGCTTTCACAGAACAAAAAGTGAATTCTGAAGATACTGAAACATTAGTTACACTAATTATAAATACCACTACGCAATCTTGCAGGGGTTTAGGTTGTAGCTGTGTTGGTACCCAATCTTGTTGCTTTGTACTACAGATAGTGTTTTTTCCAGGAATGTCTAAAGACAGCACTATATTAAAGCAGCAATTAAAAACAGCAAAGATTTAAGTAGTGTCCATTAGAAATGCCATTTTTCCTTTAAAAACACTTTCATAAAAGCAAAAGTTTTACCATAGACCCCACTACACTGCCATAAAGTTCTGTCATTGGTACAACTTATTTTGCTCAGGGAACAAGTACATTAACAAAAGCACTTATTGCCACCATAGACCTGGATTTATACCAATCTATCACCTCAAGAGTATTTTTGCTAGACAAGGCCTGAACACCAAACTAAAAAAGTCCAAATTATGGCATTTGTGCATCTAAGTAACTTAAGCTGCTTGCAGACTTGGCCGGGGGGGGGGGGGGGGGGGGGGGGGATGCCCCCCCCCCTACTTAAAACTTGGCATGTTCCTGTACCAAGCTCCATGCATGCCCAGAGTTTCAAAGTGATAGGTGCAGGAGTTTCTGGGAAACTGCACCTCAAAGTCCTGAAAGCAAAACTCATGTCACTTGTGTGTGTTAAGCCACAGTGGGGTAAAAACTGCAGGGATGGTAGTGAGCCCACAAAGCCTGCCAAGTTTAATGGAGATAGATGCAGGGGCTTCTGGGAAACTGTAGCAGTGTGTGTGTTAAAGTGCAGCAGGGTGAAAGCTTCAGGCCTACTAGCCCCTGCTGAGGCCACAAAGCCTGATAGCTTTCAAGGAGATAGGTACATGGGTTCTGGGTCCTGGGGCCCTGCCCCTCTAGCTGCTGACAGGCAAAACTCTTGACATGGGTGCTTGTGCAACTGACTGTCTCTGTCTTGGGACAGAAGTTGTTCCCAGCTCTATTGATTCTTTCCTCTCCTTAGTCTGTGGTTTTGTAGGTGTTAATTCTTGCTCATTACCTTGTTATCCATGCTAGCTACTGTGTATTGAGCTGGTCAGCGAGTCATGATTGATTGGTAACACAGCAGCTCTTTAACAGCTGGCAGGCTTAGTGGCCACAGCAGGGCTTAGCAGCCAGGCCTGCTAGCTGTTCCCCCCCACCCCATGCCCCAAGACACACAGTTGCACAAGCACCCATAACATGAGTTTTGCCTGTCAGCAGCTAGAGGTGCAGTTTCCCAGAAGCCCCTGCACCTATCTCCCTGAAAGCTGGCAGACTGTGGGGGCTAGCAGGCCTGTAGCTTTCACTCTGCTACGCCTTAACACACAGTGATACCCATGTCACGAGTTTTGCTCGTCTGCCACTTGAGGTGCAGTTCCCCCCAAACCCCTGCACCTATCTCCTTGAAACTTGGCAGGCGTTGTGGCCTCAGCAGGGGCTACCATCCCTGCAGTTTTCACCCCCCCGGTGCCTTAACACAGTGTCGCCTATGTCATGAGTTTTGCTTTCAGGATTCTGAGGTACAGCTTCTCAGAAACCCCTACATCCATCACCTTGAAACTTAGCATGTCATGCTCTCTGCAGGGGCTACCATCCCTGCAAGTTTCAGCTGAATCAGCCAAAAGACAGTTACAGATATTTCACTGATTACCCACTATACCCTATGGCCGAATCTCCGAATTGATTTGGAAAGCCTAAAGCTTCCAGCAATTCGATTGAGATTCGTAGCTTCAGCCTCCAAATCATCTCTGAATCCGAATCGTGATCCGAAGCTTTGCACAGCCCTAGAGGCAGTGTCTGAGTTGGACCCAGCTAGCTCAGTGTCTGTATAGATTGCAGGGGTTTAGGTTGTAGCCGTGTCGGCCTAAGGACATAGGCAGACAAGGTTCCTTGGGTGAATTTGACCAACCCAAATAGTTGGAGAATAGTTATTAAGCAAGCTTTCGAGTTAAAAAACCCTTTGTCAGGCTAAGGAAGTTTCAGCAGTTGGTGTGTGCTCTTCCTGGATGGAATGAAAAGTAAAGCCCAGCCCCTGGCTTCTTCACTTTTCATCCCATCCAGGAAGAGCACACACCAACTGCTGAAGCTTCCTTAGCCTAACGAAGGGTTTTTGAACCCGAAAGCTTGCTTAATAACTATTCTCCAACTATTTGGGTTGGTCTAGTAAAAGATATCAAATTCACCCAAGGAACCTTGTCTGTATAGATTGCATGCTTTCAGTAGGGCTTTTTTGGCACTTTTATCTAATAACTGATTGAATCAGCTTTAGCTAAAAAGCACCAAAGCCCCGCTGAAGTGCACAATCTATACAGACACTGCAGAGCTGGGTCGAAGTAATGTGCTGCTTCTTCTGGTAAAGCGTGGGGTTTTTTATTCGTTTGTTTTTTAACGCCTGCAAGCAGCTTATGGGCGGATTTGCAATAAAATTCATAATGTAGCATTTCTAGGTTGGTTGACACCTTGGCAATATAAAAGTTTTGAATTTTTTTTGTCTTGTCAAATATGCCAGCAATAAATTTTAAATTTCTCACTTTCAAAATCTGAGGACTTATTTTGTTGTTGATTTAGGCAGAGCTTGGAACTTTTACACAACTCATTAGCTATCATATTCAAAATGTACTGATCACTCTAATTAACTTTCAGCGACCTTGGTCAGCTTTCAGTTGAACACTGCTGAAGGGTAACAAAGAACAGACCTGATGAGTTTTCTCTTTTCTCTAGCTTAATTTGTCCCCCTCCTCCATTTTAGTTTCCCGTAATATAACACTGCACATCTTTCCAGTTTTTAATAATTACTTCCTCTGCACTTTGACTTCTCAGTTTCTTTTTCTATCCTACCTTGCCACAGGCACTACCAATATTCTGCTACCACCAGGACAGGAGGCAGTTGTTAAAATGCACTCAAGAAATCCAAGGAAGAGGAACATCCACCCTACTCGCCCTCCCTACACAGGGAAGCAAAACCCCTCCCATAACCCATGCCAATTTGGCTGTGGTATAAAATTCCTTGTCAACCCCACGTGGCAACCAGAATGAAATAACCAAAATACCTTCCACCCTGCCCTGCAACCTAGGGATGGCAACCAACTCCATTCATCATGCACTCCGATTAGAGAGCCAGAACCCACCTATCATCCCTAACCCCTCCATAAGTTTATCTCAGTTCTTTTAACCTTTTTTCCATAATAAGGCCAGTTGTGAACCTGTTTTATTTTCATAAATTTGTACCCACTATAAGCTACAGATCTCTTCCAGTGATTCCAAGCAACATGTGTATGGGGGTCTCCTGGGCTTCCAACTGTTACATTTCATTGCACACTCCAGGCATTGCTACTCCTAAATCTCCCTGACCAATGCTTATCCAGCCTCTTCTTAAAAACCTCCAGTGATAGAGAGATATTACACAGCTTCCCTAAGCAGTTTTTCCTAATATCCAAAGCCTACTTCGCTCCAATTTAAAGCCATAGCTAAGCACCCAACTCTCTCCAAAGGAAGTTCTCCCTCTTCTTCATAGCACTTTTCAAATACCTGAAAGGCTGCCATTATAGAATCATAGAAAAATTAGAAGTTAGAAGGGTAAGGTCCCCCTGCTCAAGGCAGGACCAGCCCCAACTAGATCATCGCAGCCAAGGCTTTGTCTAGCCAGATCTTAAAAACTTCCAAGGATAGAGATTCCTCAACCTCTCTAGTTAACTTGTTCCAGTGTTTTACTACCCTCCTAGTGAGAAAGTTCTTCCTAATATCTAACCTAAAAATTTCCCTTGTTGCAACTTGAGACCATTGCTCCTTGGTTCCCTCACCCTGTTCCCCTTTAATTGCTTTTTCTTCAAGATAAACATAATTACCTTAGTTATTCACCACACTGACACTTCCCTCCAAAAGTTAGCAATCAAACATTGGGATGCATATCTCAAATGAAGGAACCAAGCCTAAACCACTTGGAAGAAAAAAAAAATAATTTCTCTTTTGAACCACTCTGTCTTCCCAAAACAAGAGGCTTACTTCAGAGGCATGCAATCTGCAAATAAACAGGGTCTCAATCTCTCCTTGTATGTCCTGCTCTCCAAACTATTTTCATTTGTCTCCCACCTCAGGACCCTCTGTAACTGTCACATCCTTTTAAAAACGCAGAGCCCAGAACTGCATACAACACTAGAGGAGACCTAACCAGGACAAAGTAGAGAGGCCATATCACCTCCCATGCACCCTGCTGATGCAGCCCATAACTGCATTAATCTTCTTTGCCACTGCATCACATCAGTGGTTAACAGACTTCACAAGTCAGCAAAATCCAAGAATAATTTTCAGCAGTGCGGCCACCCATCTGGTTACCACCTATTCTGTATCTGTGCTTTTCATCATTCTTCCCTAAAATACAGCAACTTGCATTTGTCTATCAAGAGCAGGGGCAGGCAATTATTTTGGCTGGAGACCTGCTTAATGAGTTTTGGTGAGCTGTCCAGGGCCACAAGGGTAGCCCTGACCCTTGACAGGTACCCCACCCCCTGGTTGCCATCTTGGGACTGGAAGTCCCACGTCAAACCCCCCACCCCCACCCACACACAAAATCCCTGACCTTTGCCATCAGAAATCCCATCCCTTGCCCATGGAAGGACTCCTTTTAGGAAAGGGGTTTGCCATCTTGGAGCCAGAAAAACAAAACAAAAAAACCCCCAGCTATATATTAAAAATCAAACATCCACAATAACATTTTAAATTTTATTTAAAAAAATATTTTTGTCCTGATTTGTGTGTTTGCATTGTGTATATAGAGGTGACTGCATAATAGCTCAAAATGAAGTCTTACTCTTGTATATTGCGAGGGAGGGGGGCATGGTGTGTGTATGTGGGGGTATGTGTAGAGGGGTCTGGGGGAGCCCTGCTGCCCCCCACAGGTGTGCAGACAGGGTGCAGTGGTTCTAGTTCCTTCCAGCTGCTGCCACTACTCCTAGCTCCAGCCCCATGGTACCGGCAGGGACCCACGCGCACAGCCCCGACCCAGCCCGCCCGTGCTTGCTCTGGACACACCCACCCAGGCTCAGAAGTGGCAGCTGCCAGGCAGGAACTGCTCTTTCACATGGTAGAAAAAGTGGCCCCTCCTTGCTCACCACTGCCGCAACCTTCCTGCTGCTGCCACCCGGAGCCTGCACCAGGCTGCTCCGCATCTCCACCACTGTCACCCAGTGGGGCAGCAGTAGCAGTGCAGAGCAGATGCAGGACAGCTTGGCGCAGGCTTCAAGTGGCTGCAGCAGGAAGGGCCTGGCAGCAGCGAGGAAGAGGGGCATTTTTTCCCCCCACATGAAGGAACAGTTTCTACCCAGCGGCCACCACTGCTGCCCAAGCTCTGCAGCGGAGTCCAGAGCAGATGCAGGGCACACCGGGTCAGGGCTGTGTGCACAGGTCCCCTCCGGTACCACAGGGCTAGGGCCAGAGGCAGCGGCAGCCAGAAAGAGCCGGTGCTGCCTGGGCTGCCTAGAAAGGCAGTCCAGCTACAGAGCTGCCCCAGCCCCACTGTGTGCCCAGGGGGTGGCAGGATACGCCACAAGCAGCTGGTGTCTGGGCCAAGCGTGACCAAGGAACCCACTGTGGGCTGGACAAAGCCCTTCCGTGGGCCAGATTTTCCTCACCCCTGATCAAGAGCCTTTCTACTCCTGACCCCCTGTGTGTTTGCAACCCTTCTCAGTTCATGTCATTCAGCATCCAAATCATTAAAAAAAAAAAAAAAAAAAATCCTTGAACAGTTACAGAACCAGAACAGACCCATAAAGAACTTCACATGAACCTTCTTGACATCCTGAAATGGATCCATTTATAATTACCCTCTGCTTGCAGCTATCAAGACATTTGTCTGTCAACACTGTGGTAAGGTTTGTTTAGCCTGCATTTCTCCAAATTGCCAAAAGCCTTACTCAGTTCCAGATATGGTATATCTACTGCATTCCCTTCACCATTGTCTACTCCCAATCCCCACCCAACTAGGCTCTGAAACTTCTAGCAAACACCTAATATCCAGGCTACTAAGCCAAGGGGGAAGAGTTTCACTGCCCAGGGTAACTACTAAGTAAGAAATCAAACCCCTGAGAATATGCTGGTAAAAGGGGAGGATGCTCAAATATCTATCAGAAAGTTGTCATGGACACCTAAGCTGGTGGGGTCTCAGGGACTTCCATCAATGACAATTTGACAACTCTGAAAAACATCCTCAATAAGTCTAGAAGTGGTTTGAGAAAATGAAAGAATTCCTAGAGATTCAAGTAGTACTGCAATGAAAATGAGATGCTGCATTTCTGTTCATCCATCATAAGCAAACAAATTAATCAGTAAGTCACTTATTTTCAAGTAGGGACTGTGCTGTAGCCATGAAAGTCCAGAAACCAGGCAGGCAGCAAAGGGGTTTTTCATGGTATCTTTTATTGGACTAATTATATAGCTAGGGCGAGAGGACAAACAAACTTTCAGGCACAAAGTGCCCTTCCTCGGACCCCGTATTTTGGAAACACTGGTCTCAATTCCATCCGTAACATAGAGATCCATTCTCCATTGAAAACAAGGCTTCAACCATTCAGTTTTATTTAAAAGTTAGTGCATCATCATTCAACTCATGGAACTCATTCTTTAACTACTCAATGATTTTACCTGTATCAATTGGTCTTTTCCCTAGCCATCTTGTAAATAAAGTAACTCAAACACTTCAACACTGCCAACTAGCCCTGTCCTGGATCACCCTTGTGCCCCAGCCAGTCCCCCTGCAGCATGTTGAGCTGTATCACAACAGTACCAGGCTGGCAGGCTGGCCTCCTGGGTCCCCTGCAGCCAGGGCTGCTCTGACCCAGCTCAACATTCTACACTTGCAGGCACATATGGAAACACAGTGTCCAGGAGCAATAAACTCCGGCAGGATATTCGCCAGTTTTTTGCTTTGAATTACTTGCATGTGTAGACAAACACAGTGTCTGTCAGAAGAAATAAAGTTGTCATTAAGCTAGATATAAACAATCATTAATCATTGAATTTAAGACTACATAGACCAGGGGTTGTCAGCCAGGGGTACACAGACTGGTCCTAAGGGGTACACACGAGTGGGCAGGGATAGAGCACTGCCACCTCCCAGGAGCAAGGCTGGGGCAAGGGCAGCAGCACCCCACTGCGGGGCAGGGAAGCTCACACACGGGGGGCTGCTGCTGCCACACATCAGCCCGGTGAGCTTCCCCCCCTGCCCCAGGCCTGCTCCTGGGAGGCAGCAGCACTCAGTCCCCGCCCACTGTCCCCACCTCCCTGCTCCATGTCCAGCCACACGCTGCCCCTCTCGCGCAGCGTTCAGCTGCATGCTACTCACCCCCTTACACTCCCCTACTCAGCATTTGGCCGCCAGGGGTACTTAGACTAAAAAAAAAAGGTTGAAACCCCCTGACAGACTAAAGACAAGGTTAGCAACTCAAGACAGACTCATTTGTTGTTGCTATATTACAAGCATCTAATCAGCCAAAAAAATGCAAATGTTGCACTGACCTGCAGGTTGGATAGGCTTAATATAAATAGTTCTGTGATATCACTATTCGGTAACAAAAACCACCACCAACTGAAATATGAAACCAAATGCCAAGTGCCTTAATCTTACACACTGAATGCCCCATTGTGATCTCTAGGGTCAGCCAGGAGCAATGTCCTGCTGGTACCATCAATGCAACAAGTTTTGCTTGATGAAAACACATAAGAAGTTGTACTGGGAGGGGTGGAGGATGAAAAGGGGGAAAAAAAATTAAAAATCAAATCAAATAACCACTCATTTTTGGAGCTCTTCCAGAGGTGCTTTAAGACCTCACTTGCTAAATGTCTGCCTAAATGGGAAGACTAAAACAGGTTACTGTTTAAGGAGATTGTGATTCATATCCTATTCCCCCCCCCCCCCCAAGAGGCAAGGGCTGGTTTGGGCTGGGATTTATTTTGGGGTTTGTTTGCATTTTTGGGGTTTTTTTGTTGGGTTTTTTTGGGGGGGGGGGGGGGGAGTAGGGGCAGGAGGGTACATTCTTTCA
>NW_005843149.1:127356-143028 GCF_000455745.1 Alligator sinensis | reverse complement strand
GGGGGAGGAGAAGGGGCAGGAAGGTCCCATCTTTCATTGGACAACCTGAATAGTTGGGATAAGAGTTAGAAGTTTTCAAAAGAAAAAGAATGTCCTTCATTCAAAAGCTTCTCTGACTCTGTCCTAACTACATTAGGTGACCCAATAAAAGGTAATCACCCCCCTCCCCCCCAAAAAAAAGAATCCTTGCTTCTTGCATAATTCCTGGACCATCACAGCTACATCATCACTCTAACGCTACCATATTTTTTAATAATTTTACTTGCTTCTACATGTTGTTCTGTCTATCACAATAAGTTGGTCAGAGAGACTGCTGGGAAGACAGGCATACACATCTAATAATCTCTCCACAGGAGATACTTAAGTTTGTTTGGAGGACTTAATATTGGTTTTTGTTTGTTTGTTTTTTAAAAATAGAACCAGTGTTGAAAAGTACCTCAAGAACCAGTTATTCCAATCCTTAAAGTGTTTCCTTTATATCTACACTCATTTTAAAAGCAGGGCTGTGGAACTAGCAGCCCATGAGGGGTTGATTTGTGGTCCACACCTCACTCCATCACTCTGGCAGTGGTATATCATCATAGTCCATGACAAAAGACTAAAAAATAGCTAAGTTGGGGGTGGAGACTTCTGCTATGCTGTGGAAGCAGAAGGGCAACTGCATGAAGAAACTAGCAGCCCGAATAAGACCTGGGAACTCAAGGGCAGGCAAGGGACTTGAAAGCAGAAAAAGCTAGCACCTGCCACCCAGCAGACAATAGTGGAAGGCCCAGATAAACATGCTGGGAAGCGTGGAGAGGGCAGAGGAGGAGTGGCATCTCACAAGTGGAACAGTCACTGAAGCAGACACTGGAAGAAAGCATAGTATCTCCAGGAGGGAGAGAGTGAAACCCAAGAAGCCCAGGCAACAGCTCTTTCTCCCAGAAGCAGTGTGGTATGAAAACCAGGTGGTGAGCTGTCCAGTGGAAATGACAATTACTCAGAGGGGAGGAGTTGGCTGGCTTGAACCAACCACTCAGACTTACTGCCTTCCCTGAGCAGGCAGCTCTTCTAAAAGGGACAGTACACCATTTCAGTAAGACTAGACTAAATATGACCCTCTCTGGGTAAGTTTAGGCATCAACCTGACTGTCAGTTTGGACCAGTGGTTTGGGACTATAAGGAAAGTCAGGAGCTCCCAGAGTGCTAGAGATGCATGAGAGGCTTGAGCCTGCTGGGGGTAGGGAGCAAGCTGCAGCACTGACAGAACAGGGCAGGGAAAAGGCTAGTGAGTTGCAAGGAATGCAACAAAGCAGCCCCTCTGAAACCAGGTCCATTACCATGGGGCCTGGGTGGAGAGGTCCAGCTAAAAGAAAGAAGAGGACACCAGTCAGGCTGAAGCCCCAGCAAGAGCACAGGGGCCAAGAGCCCAGGAAGATGACTTGTTGATAACACCTACAAGGCATGCATGTCTATAGGGGAGGTCAGAGGCCGTGAATAGTCACTTAGGCTACAGGTGCCTAGATGGAGTCAGACATACTCTAAGACTCCTAGGTCTAAGGACAAGTGGAAGATAGAGGTCAAGGGACAAGATAAATGAGCCCCAAAACCCTAGGTCATCTCTCAACATCCAATTAATGCTGAGAATAAAAGGCATGGCAAATGAAGGAGAAAGGCAGACCCAGGAGCCAGTTAAGCAGGGGGAGGGAAGGGAGGAGAGAGGGGCGGGGGAAATGTACATAATGCAACCCTGCCCTCCTACAACCATAATGAAATAACATTCCAACTCCACAGCAAAGCTGTGGGTAAAAAAAATTAAGTGTCAGAACTAAAAAGTTCCATGAAGCTTTAAGATGGACCTCCCTCAGTATGCAACATGATATAACTTTTAACCACACAGTTGCATGCTACTTAAAAATAAATAAATACTCTAGACATCTCTCAGGCAGTATATGACCAACAGCAATTTAATGTAGGTTGCCTTTTGGCCCCCCACTTTACTTGTTATAAAATTCAAGAGAGTATACTGAAAGAGGGAGAGAATTGCAGGGAGGGTAGAATAGCCACAGTTTAGGGCCAGAAGGACAAATTATGTGATCTAGTCTCACCCCGCTTTGTACCATATGCCATTAAGTTATCCCTGCATTGAGTCAAAAATTCATATTTGACTAAAATAAACCCATCCTGTAAGATGGTATCTATCCTGAAGACATCAAAAAGGTGAAGAATCCACCATTACATTTTACAGAATGTTCTTTTATCACACAATTGGAAATTAGACATTACTTTATTTGAACTTGCATATTTTAAGATTGCAATGGTTCTTATGATGCTTTTCTTCACTGGTATTTTCTGTGAAGGCACTCACATGCTATAATAAAGTCATCTCTCAATCTTTTTTTGGTAAAACTAAGCATTTTCTTCAGCTACTGAGTATTTTTGCCAGTTATTTGTTCTACCCACTGCATTTTTTCAGCATTCCTTATAAAATATTGACATCAGAATCATATCCTATTTCACTCATGCCATGTGCAGAGGTAAATCAGCTCCCTGCACCCTCTCACTACTTACACTAGCTCTTTTGTCACTGCATCATACTGGAAGCTCTATAATCCTAAGTACTTTTCAGAGCCACTGCTTTTGAACAAAAACAGGACAAAATAATAGAGAAATGAAAACATACAAAAAAAACCAACACAAAAAAATTTGAATAGAGGAAGACAAACAGGTAGGAGGACAGGACAAAAAAGATGACATAGGATTGGAGGCATGAGAAGTGACAAAACTAAAGGAAAATAAGTGTTGATTCTAATATTAGTGGTCCCGTTTCTTCAGAAAGGATTGTAGGTCACCAACACTTTACACTACGACTGTCAAAAATAGAGTCAACTTGCGTACATGTACTTAAAAAGGCAATGGAACAGGAGAGTGACATTTTACCCCTTTTTCTCATCTGACCCTTTTGTGAAACTCTGGTGTAAACAATATAATACCACAAAGATTTTTAAAGGAATGAAAGTACATGGATATGGAAAAAAAAGAAACCTGCTGACTACAATTTAGTTTTCTAATTTCTATGTCTATTTATTTCAAATCTATGGGTTTAAAATAGGGGTCCACTGATAAAGATTTTTTAGGTAGATACTGATAGTAGATTAACAACGAGTCATATTGGCTGATATTGATCCGACTGCCCATATGCAACCCCACAGCTTGGAGAGCAGCATCCAGCTGGTAAGTCTGTTCAGAGGGTGGGGAGGGAGGTTCAGATGGAGGCCTCTGCTGTGAGGGAGGGAGTGAGGCTGAGGCAGGAGCAGGGGCAGGCACTGCCCAGCTGGGGCAAGGCACAGGACAGAACCACAAGAAGCTTATCCAGGAAGCACAGGGAAGGAGGGGGTGGCTCTCAACGTGGCGGACATGCCTGGAGAATGAATGGGGGGGAGGGCATGTGCCCCCCAGATTTGTGCGCATAGGAAGGGCGGGCTGCCGCTGCAGGCTAGGCCTGGGGGCGATGCCAGACTCTCCCTGGCAGGGGTTTGGGCCGAGGCTGGGGAGCAGGCAGCGGCCACCCCAGAATTCACCGTAGCCTCCCCTCCCAGCGCTGCTGCTGCCCACCCCAAGTCCAGCCTCGGCTCAGCCTCCCCACTCCACAGGAAGAGCCCGGCGCTGTCCCCAAACCCAGCCCATGCCCCACACACATCCAGGGGCACATGCCCCCCATGCATTCCACAGGGGTGCACGCAAACAAGAGCCATGCCCCCTCCAATGCACCCCCTGGATGAGCCTCTCACAGCTGTCCTGCACCCTACCCTGGATGGGCAGCGCCTGCCCCTGCCTCTGCCCTAGCCCTACTCCCTCCCTCACTGCAGGGCCTCAATCCGCACACACACCCCCGCCATAACCCTTCCGTCCCCCCCACCCCTTCCCCCACCAGATGCTGCTTTCCAAGTTACGAGGCTGGCTGCGCGAATGCTGTAGCTGTGCACATGGATGCAGCATTTAAAAAAAAAAAAAAAAAAAAATCGGTGACATTACTGGCCACATTAGCCAAAAAAACCCAACTGCTGATAATGCCAATTTTCCTTTCATCAGTGCCAATGATATGGACCAATGTATCGGTGCACCTCTAGTTTAAAACGTGGCATTTACTGAAATTATTAAAAATGTACTTAGTATCCATTTATAACACTTCCCTCCATGGGCAAGTGCCACCGAAGTCTCACGTCCATGGGCCAGAATCAAATGGCTTCACAGGCCAAATCCAGAATGCAGGCTGTAAACTGCCACCCCCTGCTTTAGACTGCATCCTATGAAGATCAAGATGGTTAGTTTACAGAAATGCAAATAAAATCTGCAACAGCCAAGGAGATTGTTGGCCATTGCTCATTAAGGGGGAGGAAGGCTTCAGTTAGTCAGAAATCAGTTAATTGAATACTTCAACACAATAATTGCACAAACAAACAGCTCTGAGATGTTTAAATAACTGCATGCATACAGGCTGCTGGAATGCAACGAGACAACCATCACTACCTGAAAGAATAGTGCCATATTTTCTTGCATTCAACACCCTCTCTCCCCACCCCCAAAGAAGAGCTGATGGAAACTTGTGTGCCAGGGAACAGAAGAGCAGCAAGCATTACTCCCTACCTACTGCCACTCAGTTTATTTACAATAAACTTGTCTTCCTTCCATGCTGTCTTTCAAAAACAAAGCATGCATCATTCTGGGGCACAATGTATTCAAGAAAATATGGTATTTCATAAAATACATGTATTTTTAAATCTACTCTTTGTGTTGCCTCCTCAAACACTTGGAAATATTTTTGTCCTTTCCCCAAAGGATAGCTTACCTATTCCCTGAATGGAAACAAAATTAACCTGGTCAGTTCCCTTTAAATCATTTCCAATTTAGGGGGAAAACAAAGGTTTTTGTTTTGGCAGTATCTTTTATTAGACCAACTATATAATTGGCAGATACCTCACAAGCTTTCAAGCACAAGGGGATCTTCTTCAGGTGGAACACTGGGACTTGGGGGGAGATTTGTATGGCAGAAGCTTAAGCCTCTCCACGAAGACCTAAGGGTAGAAGTTAAATCTCGAAGCTTCCAGTCCTTATGATTGCAAAGTTGGCCTTCTAAATGTCAACATACCAAGTTCCAGAACTGCACAAATTTCACAGGACTATAGCCAAGAACTGCACAAATTTCACAGGACTATAGCCAAGAACTGCACAAATTTCAAAGGGTTACTGTTTTGTTTTCAAAAACAAAACAAAACAAAACCGAACAGTAAGCAGAAGCAAATACTACAGCTGTTCAGGAAGAGCTGCAATACAAAAAGGGGGAGGATGAGAGATAGAGGTGGACTTGTTTCTTAACCTAGCATCATGAGATGGTAAAGAGAATAACAAGTAAACTTTCATTTTCCAGTACCTAGAGGGAAGATGAAACACAAAGTTTTTCAGGTATCTACCAGACAGCAAGTGACACAAAATAGAGATCCCTTGAGCAGAGAGAATAAATTAGAACCTATCCTAGCACCCTGCTGTTGGACTTCTCAGAGGTAAGTGATGAAGTCACTGATGGAACCCTTAAGCCTGGAATTGTTCCACACATATTGCTATGTAGTTTAAACATCGTTTAGGCAAAAATCTTAGAAAGAAAGACTAGTAGTTCTTTGCATGTCTTTCGTCCTCTACATGTTCAGGAGCTCAAGGGGAATATAAGACAATCATCTTAAAAAAGAAAGAGCGAGAGAGAACTAGTTCTAATGTCCCCATGCAAGGATATAATAGGTTCTCTTGCTAATGGAAACCAGCACCTTTAGCTTCTGTGCCTTTTCATCACTAACAAATAGAAAGGAATCATGTTTTCCACTGAAGACACAGGTACTTCAAAGGAAACAAATGTGACAAGACAGGAGGGAAAAAGTAAGTTTATTTTCAGCAGATAAAGGGTGGGAAAAAAAGGGGAAACTATGGTCACTGTTACTTTCTTTTTTAAAGTGCAGTAAACAAGTTAGACACAATAGCAATTTGAAAATGTTCTTTAAAGAGACCCTAGAAATACTTACAAACATTAACATTGTCTGCAAATATTTAAGGAATCTCATGCTTGTAAACAGAACATGTCTTCATGGAATGCCAGGCTGGGTTATCATTGCACCTCCAAAAACAGAAGTATTCAGTCTGACTTCACTTTTGAGTTAACTGGTAAAAACTCAGCATGAAAAAAATAAAATGCTGGTGTTAAGCCCTAAAAAGCTGTCTCTTAAATATGTGAATAATATAATAATGAAGTTTTTGAGGATTGTTTTGTAAACAAATATAGAGGTCAAAAGATTCATTATTCTAACAGCTCCCCTCCCCTACCCGAAAAGAAAAAAATATCTGATAACTTTAAGGTAGGTCAAGTCCTACATTAAAAAAAGAAAAAAAGAAAAAAAAAAAAAAAAAAAACACACAATTTTTGAAACAAGACCATTATTAACTTTAAAAACTAGTGTTCCACATTTTTGCCAAAAAAGCCTATCTGAAGCCCATCTGACAATGATTATGAAGCATATTGCATGGTAACAAATATCTACAAACCCATGCTCATCTAAAACAAGTGAGCTAAAGAAAGAAATTGAAGAATGTGAATGATGGAAGCATTGTGGGGGGCTGTGTGCATGCGTACCTGCATGTGGGGTGTGGAGGAGTGTAGAGGTATGTGGACATGGGTGGGTATGAGGTTTGTGGGGGGCTGTGGAGGAGAGGGCAGGAGGCTGGGGGTGTTTGTGTGGGTGCATGCGTGTGGTAGGATAAGTGCATGTAGCAGTGAGCAGGGCTCCCCCCAGAGGAACACAGATGTGTGTGGGGATGTGGGGTTTGTGTGGGGTGCGGTGTTTGTGTGACTGTATGTGGGGGAGGATGTGGTTGCATGGTAGGCCCCCTGCATGTGCCCCCCTGAGCCGGTCAGCACTTGCCCTTGGCCTGCAACAGCCTGGAGCCTGCACACCTTGCAGTACCTCCCCGCCACCACCAACAGCGCATAGACCCGGGCCACCCCACACCTCCTCTGCACTGCCTGGCCATGGTGAATCCTGCTGCCCCCTGGGCATGCAGTGGGGCTGGGGCAGCTCCTTCTGGCTGCCCCTGCTGCTGACCCCAGCCCCACAATACCAGCAGGGACCCACACACACAGACCCAACCCAGCATGCCCCATGCCTGCTCCAGACTCACCCGTTCAGGCTCAGCAGCAGCAGCCCCTCCCTCTCCCTCTCACCACTGCTGGGTAGTTCTTGGTGAAGCAACCAAGAGCCCACACCACGCCAGGCTGCCCTGCAGATCTACCGCCATCACTGCCGCCCCTGGGCTGCCCAGTGTAGCAGCAGTGACAGTGCAAAGCAGCCAGAGGGCAGCCCAGGTGGCAGTGACACAGGGCAACCTGGCACCCCACAGGCTCTGAGTGGCTGCACCAAGAACTGCCCAGCAGTGGTGAGAGGGAGGGGCCATTTTCCCCCTGCCACAACCAACAGTACCTGCCCAGCAGCTGCCACTGCTGCTGAGCTTGGACAGGTGAGTCCAGAGCAGGCACAGGGTGTGCCAGTTCAGGGCTGCACAAGCAGGGCCCCAGCATTACCATAGGGCTGGGACCAGCGGTGGCACCAGCCAGAAGGAGCTGCCACTGCCTGGACTATTTACAAAGTCAGTCCAGCTGCGGATCCACTCCAGCCCCACTGTGTGCCCAGGGGGTGGCAGAACATGCCACGGCCAGGCGGTGCCTAGGCCAAGAGGGACCAAGGGGACCTACCACGGGCTGGACAAAGCCCCATGAGCCATATTTTGCCCACCCCTGCACTAGAAGGATTCAGAGACACATCATGGTCAAAACAAGAGGACAAGAGAATAAACTTTATAGAATACAGAATAGATATGGGCAGGGCAAGACTGAATTTGCCATCAGGGCCAGAGAGAGATGAGAGGCTGCAGGCTCTCATAACAGAATCCAAAGGTACACATACACTGCAGCAACAGCACTTCCCAACCAGAATGCTCTTTAAGCCCTTCCTTTGTCCCCCACTGCTTATTCACATGCTCCAAACCCAGAAATGGACTAATAATGGCTCCCCAGATTCATCCTTAGCAGCTGCTTAAGATCTTGTTTTCTGAGGCAAGAGAGCCTCACCAGCCTATTTCTTGACTTGGAGAACAGGGTATCAGAACATAGACGTATTGTGATGACTGTAGATATAGCAAGGATGTGTTCACCTCGAAAGGTTTTTGTCAGTGAAAACACTTACATTACAGGTTTGAGTGACAGGTGTGATAGTGTTGTTCCTTACAGTGATTGAGAAAAAGGTACCGTAGGCCAAGCAGGGAGATTAAGGTGCTTGCATTTAGCAATATTGAACAAACAGGTATCCAAAAGGGAAAGGTTAGCAAGTCAGACCAAGATTTTAATTTGGAAAGAAGGGGATTAGTCTTAAACTGGGAGTCATCAGCATAGAAACTGTGCGCGAATTTCTGTTTACAAGATAATACTACCCAGAGTCCATATACAGAGAGAGAGAGAGAGGAAAAGGGAACAAAGACAAAGGCAACCTAAGTGGAAAGCTGGAGGGCAACTGAAGCAAGTTTCCAAAGGATATGCTGAAGAAGCAATTAGTATAGTAGGAAAATGAGGCAAAAATCAGGTAGATGGAAGTGAATGGAGGGGGGGGGGGAGGAGAGAGAGAGATTAACATGAGCTCTAACTTTCAAACAGAGAAGAAAGTGGGAATCAGGGAATTTAAATGAAAAGCTAGAACACGCTCGTATGGTAAAGAGAACTGAAGGACAGAGGGGCCAAAGAGATGACGGGAAATAATGAAAAAAGGAGTAGTAACATTGGATTGAAACAGGCCTCCAGGACATCAAATCCAGGCCCTTGCATTTGCAGGCAACTACTTAGCCCCAAATTCCTAAAATCATTCCCCCTCCACACCCTCCCATTGCATCTATAAGGCACAAAACCAAAATAACAAAAACCACTTACAACATGCCAGACTTAAAAAGCAGGAGACACAAGGACACTATATTAAGGCCCTGTCACTGCAATGAGGGTGGTTAGGAACCCAGATGAAGACCACGCTCCACACAAAGGTAGGGAAACCCCCACACCATCCTTAAATAATTTCGTCTTCTAGGCCAACTTTAGCAGAAACTGTACAGGCTTACCTTAGGCAAAATGGCATCAGATTATATTTAAGTTATGACACATTTTGCTATACATTTCATTCTGGTTATGTACACTAATGCATGCACATGCTTCCAAAAAATTGGAAAGGAAGATGTACACCCAGTTCTTTTACTTACATAAGCTTAAAACTTAATGAAAAGATTTCCTATGTTTTCCCTAATTCAACAGGGCATATTTCTTCTCACATTGTTAGAGGTAATTGGGGACAGCACTGTCACCAACAGGAGCCAAGTGGGGATTTTAAAGCACTGCTATAGACATGTCAAGAGACAGTAGCTTGAGAGCTTGCTCCCCAAACAGCAGGAAAGAGAGACAGTATGAAAAGGCACTTAATGACCACCTGGCAAGAGAGAAGAGAGATCAAAATCACATAGTTATAGGGGATTTTGTGGCTTACCTAGTCCAATTCTCTGCATATATGGCAGAATTTCCCTTTCCTAAAGCCATCCACGAGAGATGCCTATCCAGTCTCTTCTACGAAACTCCAAAGAGGCTCTGTGACTTGTGTAAGGCAGCTTGTTAGAGAAGATAACAAGGATTGTTTTCCTCTCCTGAGATTTGATCTAAGTCTCCTCTGCTGCAGGTTAAGTGATTTTTCACATTTTTGTAAAAAGGACAACTAGATGAGAGGCAATCCCCTGCTTTTTTTTCTCCATTTCACTATGAACAAGACTAATTTCTAGCGAGCACAAGATGCACGCCGTTTAATTTCTGAAAACAGACAGGTATGTGATCTATAAATAGCACAGAACCATCCTAACAGATTATTATTTGCAGTTAAGTAACAGACTGGAGATTGCTGCACCTACACCTGGGGAGGGAAGGAACCAGGCATCCTACTGCACTTGGCTGAAACGTTTGTATGACCCGGCTGGCAGCAGAGAGCACGGAGAAGGCGTATGTTCCACCTCCCCTAGGCCCCGTCTCATCTCTCGGCCATCCCCCCACCCAACTGCCACACCCCGCACTCCGGCCTCCCGGGGGTACTCCCCGCACAGGGCCGAGCCCGCGCCCCCGCCCCCCCGCCGCCGGCCCCGCCTCCCGGCGGGCAGCAGCACAGCCAAGCCCGAGCAGGGTCCGCCCAAGGGGTGCGGGGACGGGGGTCGCTCTTCTTCCTTTGTCCGGCCGCTCCCTCCACAGGAGCCGGGGCTCCGCGAGGCCGCGAGGAGGGGGAAGCTCTCAAGGGCGGGTCCGCACCCAGCAGCCTTCGGCCAACGGCACCCAGGCTAGAGCAGCCCAGCACAGCTCCGCCGCCCGTGCAGCCCCCGCCAGCTCCCCGCCGTCGCCTGCATCCCCGCCCCCGACTACATCCCCCCCGTACCTTCGTTCGCCAGATCCGCCATTTTACTTCCTTAATCACTCCCACATTGCACTGCGCGGCCGGACGGCCCCCAGCTAACAGCGGACGCGGCGGCGTGACGCTTGTACCGGGAGGCCCGCCCCCTGCAGGAGGAAGTCTTACGCATGCGCCAAAAGGCACGTACTCACCACGCATGAGCGTAAAAGCCCTGTCAAGTCGGCCCCGCGCGCTTGGAAAAATACTGCGCATGCGTCAATCGTCTCACGCAGAGCGCGAGACTCAAGCCCCCGCCGAGAGGACTCCAGAACCCCGCCCACTCCGTTCCCCTCCGCGGCTTGGAGCGCGCGTGCGCAAGAGGAACGCTCCCCGCGGTGTCCTGCCAAATAGAACAAGGCGCGTGCCCCTGTTCGCCGGCGCGGGGCTCCTGCGGCCTCGCCGTGCTCGGGCAGCCGCTGCAGCGCACCTTCCTGCTGGATTCGAAATGCAGTGAGCAGCCAGGCGGGGAGCGACCTCCCCGCCCAAGCCGGCCCTTGCGGCCCTGCTCGGAACTGCCTACCGGTCATCGACGAGTAAGTGCTGACGGGCAGGGCTCGGTGCTGCCGCAGGGCATTGGGTCTGGCCAGGCTACAGCCCAGCGCCCCACGCACCAGTGTCAGCACAGAACTCTGGCAGGGACAACCCTGACAACACGGACCTAACACCCCAACTACCACAGGCAAAGCAGAGGAGCCACAGCAGCCAACATCGTGCTTCTACGAAGTGCTGTCAATATATACTCAAGAGATGTCCTGAAAGAAGGCCAGCCCCCTGTTACAGGGAAAAAAACCCCCACAGTCCTTACCCGTCTGACCATGAGATAAAATTCCTTCATGACAGCAACCTGAGCAGAGGAGCAAGACCCTTTAGCCAGAAACCTAGTTTTGCTCCCAGCAGGAGAATCAGCACAGCCCAATTGAAGTCCCCAGCCTTGGCTGTAATCAACACCCAATGCCTCTGGGGAGGCTTAAAAACCTCCTAACACATATAGCAGGAGGGGAAAAGGGGGCGGAGGAGGGAACAACCAGCAAGCCCAGAAGCATGGGAAATACCCATGGTAGAAAATAGGCATAGCTATATCTAGATCATCCACAACCAGTGTCTGTCCAACCTCTTCTTGAACACCTCCAATGATGGAGAGTCCACAGCTTCCCTAGGCTGTCTATTATTCTCCATTAAATTACAGGCACGAAATCTGAGCAAGACCCTCTGCCCCTTCCACTATTGCCTTTTTTCATGGCATTCACCACCCTGCGGTATGTACATCTCTTCCCTTACAACTGTCTCTTCAAACAGTGGTTTCCCTATTATCAATCCTATTATACCACAAGGGCCAGGCTTACCGTATCACATACAGTTGCATGGTCAGGTGCCAAGCCACGGTCATCTTTTCCCTCAGGTGCTGACACTGGCCTAATCCACACTCCCCAATCCCACATTAATCACTGCCCCAAACTGCACTCACCCCCCCACCCCTGCTTCTCACAATCCTCCATATAAAGCACAATTAGCATCACAATGACCAGCTTGAGTGATCAGTGCTCATTTTTATACCATTATTACAGAGCTACTACCTCTAACCATGCTTGCTCTTTTGCCTCAGTCACTAACTAAACCACACTCCCCCATTTCCTCACATTTGACTCCCCAATCCACTCTCATCCATATTTATTTCCCCTTCCCTGCATGATCATTTTCCCTGATCCAAACACCCTGTTATCTTCTCATTTTCTCAACCTTCTGTCCCACTAATTGATGGCTATCCTAGCAGCCACCATGGGAGGTCACATCCCTCTCATTGGCCGTTATCTAGTCCCATCCTCACAGGAGAATAGGTAGATCCATCTGTCCTCTGAAATAGTGTTGTTTCTCACTTTTTTTTAAAAGGAAAATTGTTCGTGTCCCAAGTCAAATCAGCCAAATCAATTCCAAATCCATGAGTCATTCAAGAACCATATGTGGCCCTACTACCAGCAAGCATCCTCCACCCCTGCCTGGGGCTTCAGATGCTTCAAATCCTTTGGCAGATGCAGGCCCAAGCCCAGAGGCTTGGGGTTTGGATGCCCCTGAGTTTCACTTGCCCTCAGCCGTATGGCCACAGGAGCAAGCTACAGAGGTGTCTTCCATTTCTATAAAGTTGGCATATGCCAAGATCTTCCCACTGGAAGTGAAAGCAGGAGGCTAACTATGCATTACCTCGGTTAAGGTACTACCCCCTGCCAGGAAAGTGGTTTTCCCCTGTGTGGCAGAGAAAAGACACTCGCCACTAGAAGAGACTTACCAGAGGACAACAAGTAGTCCGAACAGTGGCAAGAGACACAGCCAGCAACACTGAGTCATGAGGGGGAAGCCCCAGCCCTGGCATGGGCATGCTTTATGAGTGTGTGTCAATGCCGATTGACTGGGCGGAACCCAAGCGGGGAGGCAAGAACAGCCCGGAGGGAAACCCTGGGAGGACCTGAAGTGAGTTCCTGGGCAGGAGAGAAAGAAGCACAGGCACAGTGTCCCCTGGCAGGGGTGACTGGTGGAAGCCCAAGCAGCAGCAGCGACCCCCAAAGACTGGCTCAGAGGAGCCAGAGAACTTACCTGAAGGACCGGCCTGGCAGACAGGACCAAATGATTGGTTTCGGGATGATGAGGAGCCTGAAAGCGAAAGCATAAGAGATCGTCAGAACCGTGAGTAGATGGGCCACTGAGTATAGCAGCTGTTTGCTCAGCCCCTTTTCTGCCCCATGGAGGGGGGACATCACAGACAAGGGCATCCTCTCCTTTATTGTAGAGGGACTGCTCATTTATAGGTTTTTTTGTTGTTGTTTTGGGATATTGTGTTTGTTGTTTGAGTGCTACAGCTAGTTACCTCAACCTATCAGACAAGGAACTTCAACATCGGGCTGGCACTAGGTGGGGTGTAGGGGAGGCAGAGCCCCAAGGGATGGCGCCAGGTCTGACTGAGGGCTGAAGTCAAAGGGTATGAGACACCCTCACCTTAACAGAATGTGAAACATCAAGTCATGGCAGATGAGAGCATTCATTACCCTTGCAAGCTAGAAGTGGCACACCAAGCTGACCTCCCAAAAGGGCACCGAAACAGCCAGCTGTGTTGAGAAGCGTAAATGCCCAGCCAAAGAATGACACGGTAAATTACACCCTGCCGGTACGAAAACCACCTTGGTAGTCATAGTATTTCCCCAGCCAGGCAAGTAGTGTTGTTTCTCTCTGCCCTGCCCACAGCTACTGACTAGCAAAACAATCACCCTCCAACTCAGTCATTCCTCCTGACACCTGCTTTTGAGTGCCCCCACACACCTGGCCTTGACCAATGGAACTGCTTGACTTTCCTCTGCTTCAGTTACTGGCTAGCAGAACCATCCCAGCCCCCAAAGCCTATGCTTTTCTGCCTGCACTCCCTCTCTTACCTCTATAGCACCTAAGGGAGCACTGCCACTGGTACCTGACCTCCAACCACCTTCCTCTTCTCCCTAACCCAAGACCTCTGGAAATGTTTAAGTTTGCCCAAGAAAGGAAGCCTGAAGGGGGGGATGACCTCTTTTAGCAATGTAGCGATAATATTTGTAAATGCAGACAAGTTCAAGCAATACAGCTAGATTGAAAGAGGAGAAAGTACTTACAAAAGCCAGTGATTACTTGTCAAGCCACAGTGAACCTTGACACCTCTCCCCTTCCTCCAAGCTGAGAACTCTATCTCTGCAGCTTAACTCCTTCCAGAAACGCACAATGTAACAGAAATCAAACAGCCAAAAGGACAGGGCACCACCTTCACAAAACCATGAAATCTCTTTCCCTTCCACTGCTTACCCTAACAGCTAGAGGTAAATGATGCCTTTTAGAGCACACAATTAAAACCTGCAGTGTGTCCATTTAGTCCCTTGCAGTTAAAGTATTAAATGCCCTGGGGAAAGTGTTTAGGCTGTAGCTCTGTGATTCTCAACCAGTGATTCTCAACCCTTTGAGGGTGCTGGAGAGTGCTACACAATATTAGAACTGTTAAGTGTGAAAACACCTCCACATGCTTCACAAGATAAATCCAGAGATTTCAAATAGGAATCCATAGTGTCAAAAACATTCTGACCTGTTGTCTTTTATTAGACCAACTAAAATTTTAGTTGGTCTAATAAAAGCTATCAGGTTTACCCAAAGAACCTTGTCTGCCTATGTCCTTAGACCAACATGGTTACAACCAGCACCCCTGACCTGTTGTGGTCTTTCTCTTTGCAACACAAACATTGCTCTAGAATTTTTCTGCAGTCAAAAAGCAAGTGAAAACTAAGAGCTGCCATTTTCTGACAGGTGCCTTGAATCTAACAAGTGCCTTGAGTCCAATGAGAACCACTGCTGTAGCTTAAGCAGGACAGCATGCAGGAAGGAGAAGGAGAGCTTCTGGAGATTGACTAAGAGTGGCAATGCCAGTAAGGGTATATTCATAGATTCATAGATTGCAAGGCTGGAAGGGACCTTGGAAGATCATCGGGTCCAGCCCCCTGCACCAGGCAGGAAAGACAGCTGAGTTCAGGTGACCCCAGCAAGGTGACCGAATGCAAGGGACTGAATAGACATGCTTCAGGTTTTAACTGTGCTCTCTAATATCACAGATTGATTGGGACAACAAAAAAACAAAACAGGGACAAGACTGAGGGTCATAGGTTCAAAATAAGTGCACCAAGGTGGGGGAAACCATAGATTCATAGATTCATAGATGTTAGGGTCGGAAGGGACCTCAATAGATCATCGAGTCCGACCCCCTGCATAGGCAAGAAAGAGTGCTGGGTCTAGATGACCCCAGCTAGATGCTTATCTATCCTCCTCTTGAAGACCCCCAGGGTAGGGGAGAGCACCACCTCCCTTGGGAGCCCGTTCCAGACCTTGGCCACTCTAACTGTGAAGAAGTTCTTCCTAATGTCCAATCTAAATCTGCTCTCTTCTAGCTTGTGGCCATTATTTCTTGTAACCCCCGGGGGCGCCTTGGTGAATAAAACCTCACCAATTCCCTTCTGTGCCCCCGTGATGAACTTACACGCAGCCACAAGGTCACCTCTCAACCTTCTCTTGCGGAGGCTGAAAAGGTCCAGTTTCTCTAGTCTCTCCTCGTAGGGCTTGGTCTGCAGCCCCTTAACCATAC
>NW_005843149.1:125756-127325 GCF_000455745.1 Alligator sinensis | reverse complement strand
GGTCTGACCAGCGCCCGATAGAGGGGAAGTATCACCTCCTTGGATCTATTCGTCATGCATCTGCTGATGCACGATAAAGTGCCATTAGCTTTTCTGATGGCTTCATCACACTGATGACTCATGTTCATCTTGGAGTCTACTAGGACTCCAAGATCCCTTTCTACTTCCGTGCCTCCAAGCAGGTCATTTCCTAGGTGGTAGGTATGCTGGACATTTTTCCTCCCTAGGTGCAGCACTTTGCATTTCTCCTTGTTGAACTGCATTCTGTTGTTTTCTGCCCACTTGTCCAACCTGTCCAGGTCTGCTTGCAGCTGTTCCCTGCCCTCCGGCGTGTCCACATCTCCCCATAGCTTTGTGTCATCTGCAAACTTGGACAGAGTACATTTCACTCCCTCGTCCAAGTCGCTGATGAAGACATTAAAGACCTTGTATAGGAGAGATCGAGTGGACAAAAGGGGCAGAGGTGTAGCTCTCTATGTCAAGGAAAGCTATGCATCCCTGAAAGCTGACATTGGCACCCAGGGTGGACAACTAGAGACCCTCTGGGTTAAAATCCATGGGAACACAGCACAGGGGACACAATGGTGGGAGTCTACTACAGACATCTGACCCAGGATCAAGAGCTTGACCAAGAGTTCACCAGGGAATTGGCTGAGGCTGCATGCTCCCGGTGCATGGTTGTCATGGGAGACTTCAATCACCCTGACATCTTGTGGGAAGAGCACTCGGCCAAATCCGAATGGTCTCAAAGCTTTCTCATATGTGTGGATGAGCTCTATATTTCTCAAAAAGTCTTCAGGCTGATGAGAGGTAAAGTGCTGCTCGACCTCGTACTGGCAATGGGGGATGACCTAATCAGTGACCTAACAATTGAAGGGAAGCTGGGTGACAGCGACCATGAGCTGATTACCTTCACCATCCACCATAAAGCTGGCAAGTCAGTCAGCAATACAGAAGTCCTCAACTTCAGGAAAGCTGACTTTAACAAGCTCAGGAGGTTTGTCAGTGAGTCCCTAAGAGATCACGGCCCAAAGGGGAGGGAAGTTCAGGATGAGTGGTTGCTCCTTAAGGGAGCTATCTTGGATGCATAAGCAGAGTCGATCCCATCTTGGAGAAAAGGCAGCAAAAGGGCACAGCAGCCTCCTTGGCTCAGCAAGGAATTAGCAGACCTCCTGCATCTAAAAACAAATACCTACAAAGGATGGAGGATGGGATCCACCTCCAAGGAGGAATATTCCGGACTGGTCCAGACCTGTAGGGTGTTATGTGCCCCCCTTTTGGCCCGTAGGCTGCCCTGGATTTCTCTGGTCAGCCAAGGAAGCCTCCTGGCCCCTTTCCCTCTTTTTCCTCGCATCGAGGTCGTCTCCCTCTGTGCCTGAATGTGACGTCCGTGGGCATCCCGTCCGGTACCGCCCTTCGTCTGGTAGCCCCTCCCCCTCGTCCCGCCTGCCACGACTTGGATGTTAAGTGATTCGAAGGAGGGGTTCAGTGGAGATCTTCTGCCAGAGGGGCTTGCCCGACGTAAAGGGGGGTACTCACGGTTGGGTCCTCAGATGTTCCACGGGGCTC
>NW_005843149.1:113486-122925 GCF_000455745.1 Alligator sinensis | reverse complement strand
TCCAGTAAGGCATTCCCCCTAGTGGGACCATGTACCTCCTGCGTCAGGTGGAGGCCCTGTACACAGGATAGGAACCTGTGTGAACGGTGGGACTTTGCTGACTGCGTCTCCCAGCAGATGTCTGGGTAGTTTAGGTCCCCCATGACTACCGCCTCCTTAGTTTTTACGGTCTCCGAGAGCTGCCTCAGGAGCCCCGAATCTAGTTCCTCCCCTTGGTGTGGGGGTCTGTAGCAGACCCCTACTACCAAATCCCTTTCTCCTTGCCCCCCATGTAACCTAACCCACAATCCTTCTACTTTCTCATCCTTCGATTCCGTCTTGATGAGGGTCGATGTATATTGCTCATTGACATAGAGCGCAACCCCTCCCCCTTTCTTCCCCACCCTGTCCTTTCTGTACAGCCTATAACCCTCAATATGTACCTCCCAGTCATGGGATGAATCCCACCAGGTTTCTGTTAGCCCTACTAAGTCATAGGTGTTTTCTGCAAGCAGGAGTGCTAGTTCATCCTGCTTGTTCCCCATGCTCCTAGCATTAGTATATAGGCACTTGGGCCCTGTGACTGGTGCCTTTGCTGCCCCCCAGCTCCGATTCCCAAGGGGCCCCTTATTTCTTACCTGCTTATTGCTTACCTGTGCTGTAGTGCTGGCCGCCCCATGGCTTGAAGGTTCCCAATGTTCTCCTTCTTCAGGCTGGGGTGGCCTTGTGGGTGCCACATGGTTTGGTGATCCACAGCTTCCCCTGCCCTCATCTTCCCCTCCCCCCGACGAGCCTAGTTTAAAGCCCGCTGGAGGAGATCCGCCAACCTAGAAGAGAACACACGCTTACCTTTGGGGGACAGGTGAAGCCCATCCCAACTGAGCATCTCCCTCATCGTGATGTGCAGGTCATTGTCCACGAAGCCAACATTGTCCAGATGTCAGCTGTCCCATTTGATCTTGTACAGGTGAAGCCCATCCCAACTGAGCATCTCCCTCATCGTGATGTGCAGGTCATTGTCCACGAAGCCAACATTGTCCAGATGTCAGCTGTCCCATTTGATCTTGTAGGGGCCCAATGCTACCTTTGTTCTTTTTTTGATTTCCCACATATCTGAAGAAGGACTTTTTGTTGTCCTTGATCCCTGTAGCTAGCCTGAGTTCAGGTGCGGGTGAGTGCTGAGTAGTCCTCTTTGGTGATGCTTCCCATTTTCCAACTGGTGTAGGCTTCTCTTTTGAGTTTTATGAGGTCCAACAGTTCCTCCTTCAGCCAAGGGGGCTTCCTTGCCCATTGATTACATTTCTTGCAAGGTGGAATGGCTTTCCCCTGTGCCTCAAGAATTTTGTTTTTGAGAGATGACCATTCCTTGTGTATTCCCTTATCTAGGGGGGTATGGCCTCTACTTGCCTGACTTACCAAGTCTCTTGAGTTTGTAAAAGTCAGCCTTCCCAAAGTTAAGGATTTCTGTTTTACTGAGGGATTTGCCTGCTTCTTGGTGAACTGATAAGGTGACACAAATCATCGTCACTGTCACCAAGCTTCCCCTCAATCCTCAGATTGCTCACCAGGTCCCCCACTTTGGCCAGGACCAGATCAAGCAATGCCTTTCCCCTAGTTGGCCCATAGGCCTCCTGTGTTAGGTAGAGGTCATCAGTGCAAGCGAGAAAGCTGCACAACCTGTCAGATTTGGCTGTCTGCTCATCCCAAGAGATGTCAGGGAAGTTGAAGTCCCCCATGATGATCATGCATCTGGAGCACATGGCCTCGACCAGTTCCCTATTGAATTCCCAGTCAAGTTCTTCCTCTTGGTGGGGAGACTCCTAGAAGTATAGTAGACCCTCCTAGGGTTTGAGGGTGATGAAGCAGAGACTCTCTGGATTAGGATCTAAGGGGCTCGGGGTGAAAGGGATCTGGTGGTGGGGGTCTAGTATAGGCTGCCACACCAGGATGATGAACTAGACCAGGAATTTTCCAAGCAGCTCGAAGAGGCTGTGAGGTCTAGAGATACGATAGTCATGGGGGACATTAGCTATCCATATATATGCTGGGAGGAGCAGTCAGCTAGATGTAACCGCTCTCACAGGTTCTTAACCTGTATTCAGGACCTCCACCTAACACAAGAGGTAAGGTGTCCCACCAGGGGCAACACCTTGCTCGACTTGGTGTTGGCCACAGAGGATGACCTGGTGGGAGACCTGCAGATTCAAGGCAACTTAGGCAACAGCAATCACCAAATGATTACATTCATTATCCGGTGAAGGGCGGGCATTATACCCAGCAGGGCACAGGTGTTAAACTTTAAAAAAGCTGACTTTAATAGACTCAGGGGATTGGTTAGCAGGGTGCTAGGAGCTAAGAACTTAGATGTATTGAGGGCCCAGGATGGGTGGACATTCTTCAAGGAAACCATTCTTTGGGCTTAGAGTGAGTCAATCCCATGGCAGAGGAAAGGGGGCAAGGAGGTCAGGAAGCCCCTTTGGCTAACCAGGGGCATCCAAGATACCTTAAGGGCAAAAAAAGAGGAATACAGGAAGTGGAAGCAGGGGGTAGCTAGCAAAGAGGAGTATACTTCTTTGGCCTGCACCTGCAGGGAGTTGGTCAGGAAGGCCAAGGCAACTCTAGATCTCAGGTTAGCGTCAAGGATTAAGGGCAATAAAAAGTCCTTCTTTAGGTACATTGGGAGCAAAAAGAGGGTGCAGGGTAGCATAGGGCCTATACAACACAGGCAGGGGGGCTTAGTGATGGTTTGCCTCTGTCTTCTTAAATGGGAATCTAGACAAACCCTCAACATACATCACGGACTCCAACAAACGGAACATCAGCCGACCAACGGTCAGTGCCGACACGGTAAAAAGACACTTGGAGGGACTGGACGTATTCAAATCACCAGGACTAGAGGACTCCACCCATGGGTAATGAAGCGGGGGTCATAGCTGAGCCACTGGCAAGGATATATGAGCACTCATGGTGCTCGGGTCAGGTTCCAGAGGATTGGAAGAGGGCTAACGTCATCCTAATCTTTAAGAAGGGGAGGAAGGAGGACCCGGGCAACTATAGACCAGTCAGCCTTACCTCTATCCCTGGGAAAATCCTAGAAAAAATTATCAAGGAGCACATCTGTGGGAGCCCGCTAGCTAATGTGATGCGGAGGGGTAACCAACATGAGTTTTTAGCAGGCAGGTCCTGCCTGACTAACCTAGTTTCCTTTTATGACAAGGCCACCAATTGTTTAGATGCAGGAGTCAAGGTGGATATTATCTATCTGGACTTCAAGAAGGCCTTTGACAAGGTATCCCGTACCATCCTTATAAATAAACTGAGGGGATTTGCTCTGGATGATTACACAGTAGACTGGGTAGCAAATTGGCTCAAGGGTTGCACTCAGAGGGTGGTGGTGGATGAGTTGGTGTTAACCTGGAAAGATGTGTGCAGTAGAGTCCCTCAGGGCTCAGTTCTGGAGCCGGTGCTGTTCAACATCTTCATCAGTGATCTGAATGAGTGGGTGGGAAGCACCCTGTCCAAATTCATGGATGACACAAAATTATGGGGTGCAGCTAACACCCTGGAGAGGAGGAACCAGATCCAGGCTGACCTAGACAGGCTGGGGAAGTGGGCAGAGAGCAACAGGATGCAATTCAATAAGGACAAGTGCAAGGTGCTACATCTAGGGAGGAAAAACTGCCAAGGTCAAGCAGCCACGTGGAGGAGCTCTGAGCAAGGCTTCTCTTTTGTTTGTTTGTTTGCACAAGAGCTGCAGCCTCTCAAAGCCTCTGAGACTAGAGATAAACATTCAAAAAGCCGGAGCCTAAATTGATTCAATCTTTGCAAGTTAGTCTAACCTTCCTCAATTGAACCGATTTGCAAGTGTACAGACATTCCCTCTGACTGAGGAAATGCAGGCACATGCCTGCAGTTGCTCAGGTTAGTAGCTGGGGAGCACTAGAGCACACCCTCGGCTACAGAGAAGCTGTGTTGTGGGGGTGTGGCCAGCTCGGGCAGTACCCCGGACTGAACTGCTGCAGCGGCAGGGCTGGGCGCAGCCAAACACTGGCTGGAATGGCCCCTGAGGTAGAAGGGGCAGGGGTGGGGGGTTATTCCCCCCTCTGCCCTCACAGGACCATAGCCAGGATCTGACTGCCCTGACCACCGTCACTGCCACTCACTCCCTGCTTGGGGCAAGCGGCAGAATAAGCTCTCTCCTGCACCCTCTGCCAGACACCAGAGGGAGGAGGGAATAGCCTCACTCCCTGCCCCCTGCCTAAGGGGCCCTGCTCGCTGGCCTCTGGACCTGCCCCTGCCTGACTGCTGGAGCAGTGATGGGGCAGGGCTCTTGATGGGGGCAGCAGCCCCTATCACAGTGTCTGGGGAGCGCAAGCCATTTCCCAGCAGGGGGCTGTGCTGCGGGGTGGGCAGAGCTGCCATGGACTGCACACTGGGGCTTGGAGGGGGCCAGAGCTGGGGTGAGGTGGGGAAAGCTGCCATGGACTGTGAGGCAGTGGTGGCAGGAGTGCTGGGTGGTTCTGGCCCCCTCCAAGCCCCGGTGCTGCCGTGCTCAGTCCCTGGCAGCTCAGTCCCTGGCAGCATGGACCCCCACTAGGAAGAGGCTTGCACTCCCCAAACATCATGACAGGGGCTGCTGCCCCCATCAAGAGCCCTGCCCCCTCGCCTCTCCAGCAGCCGGGTGGAGGTGCAGCCAGAGGCTGGCCAGCAGGGCCCCTTAGACAGGGGGCAAGGAGTGGTGTTATTCCTCTCTCCCTCTGGCAGAGGGGGCTTATTCTGCCACTTGCCCCAAGCAGGGAACAAATGGCTGCAGTGGCAATCAAGGTAGGCAGAGCCCAGCTGCAATCCCTCAGGGGAAGAGGGGGCGGAGGGCAGAATAACCACCCTCTCTGCCTCAGAGGCCGTGCCAGCCAGTGTTTGGCCACACCCAACCTCACTGCTGCAGCAGTGAGAGGCAAGAGACTGACGAACCCAGGTACAGGTCCCTGCCAGTGGGACAGGGAGAGGGAAATTAAACCCCTCCCTGGCTAACTCAGCCCAGGCTACTGCCATGGCCATGTCCTCACCACTGGAGCAGACAGTAGAGAAGTGCAGGTCCATGTTGGTGGGACATGGGAGGGAGGGAGGGAGGGAGGGATGGAATAAATGTCTTCGCTGCTCCCTTCCGAGGCCAGTGTCTGCCCAGACCCCTGCCCCTGCTCCAGCTGGGGAGCAAAGAGGCGGGACCAGCCCTGCTGGGCTGGAGCAGAGAGCACAGCCCAGAGAGCATGCCAGGATGCTGGGGAACTCTAGTTTAACTTAAACCAGGAAGCAGTCTGGGACAGACGTTGCATAAACCAGTTTGAGCTCAGTCAGTTAAGTCTGATACTGCATTCAGTCAAGTTTATCTCACACTGGTTTTGGCCATTTTGAAACTGTTTATGTTCACTGAACTGATGTTCTGTTACCGGTTTAAACCAGTTTCTGATCACTTAAACCAGTTTATGTGTAATGTCTGTCCCTAGCCTGAAATAAGTCTGGGAAAGGCTTAGCAAGCCAGAGGCATGAAACCAGGGAAAAGCTAAGTGGCAATTTATTTATTTAACTCTGTTTCTTTTGCATCTCATACAAGCCCAGTGTGGTGGTGGTGCTATGGACTTAACTCAGCTGCAGCATAGGCAGGAACCCTGAACAGTGGGTCCTTAGCTAAGGCCAGCAGAAAAAGTAGAAGCAGTCAGCTTGGGGTGCCTGACCATGCATGCCTAGCTCTGGTACAAAAGTTACCCATAACAGTGTAGAGGGCCCTAAAAAGGACTATCATATCATGGAAGTAAACCCATAGCTGAGATGGTGATGCTGACCTAAAAGTGTTGGATTCTTTGATAACAAACAGATGTTCTGTGGAGGAGGACTGCTATCAAGAGACAGGATTCATCTGACTAGAACAGGAAAGATCATCTTTGGGTGCTGCCTGCCCAAGCTAGTAAGAAGGGCTTTAAACTAGGTTCCAGAGGGGATGCTGAACAAAACTCGCCCGCAACAGTGCAAATAATCTAGAGGGGAAATGATGGGAAGAAGCAGCTCAACTCCAGGAAATAACCAGAGACACACAGGACAGCAACAAGTGGTACAAAATATAAAATACATCCAATGTACATATATACATGCAAGAACTATGGGGAATAAATAAGATGAGATGGAAGTTAAAGCCTGTGAGAATAATTATGATCTGTTTAGTATCATAGAGACCTGGTGAGAGCTCTTATGACTGGAACATCAGCACTGAGGACTACAGTCTATTTCAGAAGAACTGGGTTGGAAGAAAAGATGGTAGCATTGCCTTATATGTCAAAAATACATATTTCTTCCCTGGTTCAGGGAGAAGAAAAGATAGTAGCCTCACCTCAATAGGTTGATAGGCATCTGTCTGTTTCATAAGACAACACATTTGCACCAAGTGAGGCATCAGCTTGTTGAACATCTGTGACTATGGCTGTAGAGCACAATTCTTAAATGAAAATCCCTTCCACACTCATTGCATGTGAATTTCATAGCTAACATTCCTGAATGTGATGCAGAGTTCTTCCTGAGGTTTCTTCTTTCCTCTGTATTTTGGGGTCATCTTTCCTCAAAAGCCTTCATTCCACATTTAATAGACTTTTTCCAAGTGCTTCAATCCTCAGCTTTTTTCTCCCAGTCATTTGGCAAAATGTTCATTGCCTTCATATTTCTCCAGCAAACATCTTTGAAATGGAAATAAGAATGCTCACCTGGTCTTCTTCCTGTAAAGAGTTTTCTATCCAAGATGCCCATGGATATACAGCCATAATCCATTCTGCACAGATGACCAAGCCATCAAAGTTGACGCTGACTGAGAAAAGAATGAGTACTTGGAATGTTGGCAAGTTCCAAGACCTCAATTTAGGCAATCTTTTTCCCACTAGGAAGTTCCTAGAATGGGGCAAAGGCATGAACGTAGAAACTGTTGAGGCACTTTTCTTGAGTAGAGTATGTGGTCCAAGATTCAGTGCCATACAAAAGGGTGTTGATGATGCAATCATGATATACTTTAACCTCAGTCTTAACAGTCAACTTATTGTTCATTCAGCATGCTCATGATACCTGATGCTTTTCCAATACGCGTATTCAGTTCAACCTCGTGACAGACAGGTTGTTGGTAACAATGGAGCAAAACTATGTAAATGTACTTACACCATCCAATACATTTTCACCCGTTGTGATTGTGGCAGGGAGATTGGGGGGCCTGCCCCTTTAAGAGGGCAGGCAGCCTGCAAAGCCACTGGCACTGTTGGGTGGGGGCTAATTGGGAGTCAGCTGACTCAGGGAGCTGGCCAGTGAGACTAAGTCTGATGGAGGGCGCTCCAGCGGAGCATGCTGCACGCTGCATGTGCTGGCCTCAGTGTAGGAGGGACCTGGAAGGCGTGGCAGAACACCAGAGGAGTGCAGCAGAATACCCAATAAGGGCAGGAAATGGCCAATACTTACCCACAGATGTGGACCCAGTGGAAGCAGAACAGCGAGTGGTGCCACTGCTGTGGTTTATAAGTATCTGTTCTCTGTGGCTATGAGGGTGCTCAGGATATAACATCACAGACCCGTGCCCAGAGCTGGCTAGAAAAACATGAGCAGAAGCAAGCAGCAAGGGGGAGCAGAGTACCATGGCTGCATTGAACTCCACAACACTGAGAGTGGTAGGGAACCAAGCCTATTCCCTAGTCTGGGAACCCAGAGGGGTATCCAGCCACCTGGCAATCAAGGATGGCCCAGAGATGAGTCCTTTGTGGACCCTAGCACACAGACACTAAAACAGAGCGCACATGAGTGCAACAGCTGATGTGCCCAACACATGGGCACAACAAAGATATTGTCATTCCTTTGAGTTTTATTGTTCTTTAAAGTGGGGTCAATGTTAATTCGGGGAACCGCAAACTATTTGAGGCGGGTAATGAATCCCACACCCAGAAGTAAGCAAGACCAGATCGTTTGATTTGAACAAGGGAATTAATTGAAGCAGGGACAGCTGAATGCCCAGGAATTTATTAAGTGCAGGGACTTGATTGATACCAATTATGAACCAGCAAATTAAATATGGACGTTATTTATTTAAGACAGCCTGTGACTTAATTAGGAACTGTATTGATTTAAGAGAACCCACAAATTAATTACAGGTGATGTGAATTTTGGAAACCCTGCAAATGAGGCTGATACTGCAACTTAATTAAGGCTTCATGAACTGAGCATGATTTAGAGCAAATTCCAGGGCCTGGAACTAATCAAATTCTGAGGCCTAGAACTAATCCACAGCTGGCCACTGTTTATCTGCCTCTAGGCTGCCCAGATGCCTGCCCTGATGCAGCCTACTGCTCTACAGCTTTTTCCTAAGAGAATACCTTCTCCCAGGGGTAGCCTCTTTTAAGGAGATATTATTCTGCTTGTTTGCTGCCTGGCACCATGTAACTTCCCGTGGTGTTCACTAGTACGTTTGGTTCTTTTGGGTCTTGGAGTATCTTTGGGAACTGGATAGCTTGATGTTGAATTATTAATCTTGGAAGGCCTTTGGGGGTTCTCGCTTGCCATGTCTTTGATGGAAAATAAGTTTGTTATCGGGAGTAAGATGTTATGGCTCGCCTTCCCTGGGACCCTCCTTGACTCTTCATGTCTGGGTTCCTGATTTGGGGCTCCACCTGCCCTACACCCCGCCTTATGCCAACCTTAAGCTGTTATCTTCTGCCTACCGCTAGGGCAAGCCACGGTGGTAATTTTGTCTTGGTCTTTTCACTTTAGAATAAATAGGACGTGGACCTTACTTGGCCTGGGCTCCAGACTGTAGTAAAATTGACTTATAGTCCTTGCTGTCCCTAGGTTACCTTATTTCCAGGTACATCTCTACTTTTCCTGGCTGTGTATCCACTGTGGTCTGGACTTCTGGCTTTCTTTTCCTTTGCAGGATCCCTGGTGGTTCAATCAGGTCTGGAGGCATCCAGAATCCACGACTGTGCTTCGGATAAGTACTTTAGCCCTCTCAGGCTTGTCTCATCTCCAGGTGCGCCTGCTTAGGGCAGCCACCACTGCTCCTCTCTGGAGCTCTCTCCTCCTTGGGGCTCTTCTGGCCCCAGTGGAAGCCTCATTTCCAGTCTCTCCTGGTCCGATTGTTCTCCTCCTCAAGGGCACCAGTTCCCACATCAGACAACGCAGGTGACCACAGCCTGGCAGAGACGCAGGAAGCTTGAGTCACATTCAGGGGAGGGATGAAACAATTAAAAGGGTTTAACGTAGGTGCAGCGAGGAGTGCAGGGAAGTGCCCTTTTATCACCAGAGCTCTTCCTCTGGCACACTGAACATCTTTGACTTCTGGAGGCTTAAAGCCATCAGGCCCAGTTGGACATCAGGAGGCGCTACTTCACGGTCAGGGTGGCTAGGGTCTGGAACGAGCTTCCAAGTGAGGGGGTGCAGGGTCCCC